>NC_057700.1:4704517-4705855 GCF_014466175.1 Vespula pensylvanica | reverse complement strand
TATCATAATAAAAATATCTCGTGGACAGTGATATACAAATTTTTCGTCCCATGTTTCAAACAGCGGCCACATCTGCTTTTATTATTGTTATTATTATTATTAAACATCAGCTAACATCGTTCCTTGAACAATTACCGTTTCTACGAACAATTACATTTCAATTACAATTGACAATCGCTTCGAATAATCTTTCGTCAAAAACATTCTTCATCTACCATGATCCTATAGAATGTCAAGCATTTAACTTTCGAAGTGTTATCATTTAAAACGGTGTACTTTAACATTTTGCGCTTTTTATTACAATTTATCGGCGGTGACATGATGCTGTGATCGAGATTAAAGAAGAAGAAGATAAAATTTATAATGGCAGTGACAACGAACTTTAACGAGACTAATATGGCTCTGTTTACAAAGGTTTATTTGAACGGTGGAACGAGGAAATAGAATCTTTTTTCAAAGAACTGAAAGGTGGGCAGCTTTAACTAGAGGATATAATCGATTAAGGTGAGATAGACTATCGAAGGGCCGTCTGACGATGTAGCGGGACGTGAATCAAAATGGAATTTTTTCTTGAATAAGCGAATATTTTATCCAGGAATTTTTTCGGGATCCGACTTTTTATATCCTTAAAAGAAGTTGACGTAGAGAGTCAAAAAGAGAAAATAAAGATTAATTATAATGTTAACAGTGTTTCTGGATATCGAATTAATGATCATTTGGGTAGCACTTGTTTAGAAAACTATAGATACGATAATAATATTTATTTCAAGATCAACGGTGAAATTAGGAATGATAAGAAAAATCTTAAAGAGATTAATGATGATTTTAAAAGGGAAAGTTTGTTAATCGATGTTGAAGTAGAAAAAAAAGAAGAGAAGAAGAAGAAGAGGAGGAGGAAGAGGACGGAGAGGAAGAAATTGAAAAAAAGGAGAAAAAAGAAGAAGAGGACGAAGAAGAAAAAGTTGAAGAAAAGGAGAAAAAAGAAGAAGTTCAAGATAAGGGTAAAGATTATGAGCCTACGCTCGTTTATGATTCAATCGACGATAGGTTTTATCTCGACAATAATGATTCCAAAGATAAATTCAATTCTAATCAAAACGATGTTGATGTCTAACTAATCATTGATTTAGCAAATTTCGATTTGAATTCGAAAATACCTATCAAGATGTATCGGAAAACGAAGCTAATGGATGATCGAGGCCAATAATAATAATATAGAAACAATAGAAAATTATATCGAGAAAAAAAAAACGATTATGAGAATGGAAGGATTAATCATGGATTAAAGAATGAATTCAGAAAGAATCAAAATGAAACTAAGAGAGATTTAATTTTCAA
>NC_057700.1:4702706-4704417 GCF_014466175.1 Vespula pensylvanica | reverse complement strand
GGTTGTAACATTGTTTACATCGGTCGGATGGTGAAATTCATTGCCATAAAAATTGCCTACGAACAAAGATTATAAATAAATACGCATATACTTATTTAAATAAACATCAATGTTAATATCAACATTTCGATTGACCTGGGTTATTAATATTTTTAAGAACGGATAATAAATAATAAATTTCATATAAGTCAAATTTCAACATGAGACTCATTATTTAAAGGATAATATTAATAATAATAATATTAATAAGACATATCAAAACGATCAAACATTTTTAAATTACTCTCTCTGAATACTTTATAGTTAGTCCAATTAAACGATCTAAACGTTGATATTTATAAAAATCATTAATAAATTTTAATACATTTGCTGTTTTATTTTTATTAAAAATACTTAAGAGTCTTTCAAGAATGTTAAAAATATTCAATTTATCCTTCAGTATACCTTCCGAGCGTTGTAATTATTTATTTAAAAATTCGAGACAACATTCAAAATTCTATTTTTATCATATAAATCAAATTTCAACATGAGACTCATTATTTAAAGGATAATAATAATAATGATAATATTAATAAGACGTATTAAAATGGTCAAACATCTTTAAATTACTCTGAATACTTCATAATTACTCCAGTTGAATGATCTAAACGATTTACAAAAATTGTTAATAAATATTGATGTTTGTGGGTTTTATTTTTATTAAAAGAATTCCAAAGTTTTCCGAAAATGTTAAAAATGTTCCATTAATGTTCCAATATACTTTTTAAGCGTTTTAATTAGTTATTTAAAAATTTGTGTTAACATTCAGAATATTAGTTTAATCAGAAAAAGTGTCAGTATTTCTTTGAAACTTTCTGAAATAAATTTTCATATCATGCAAACGGAGGATAGAGTAATTAAAAAAGCAAAACTAAAAGGTTTAATCACAGAAACAAATGATATCGGTTCTGTTGTGATTTGTCTCAAAGACAAATTGTTTCTCTGTTCTCTTGATATCATTGAATCATATTTCTTTACTTTAATTAATTAATTAACTGATAAACAATAAAATTCAAATGTGATTTATCTTACCCAGAACGTAGTGGAGAATATTAAGGACAGTTCTCAATACGGTTGCAGGTTCCGGTTTTAATCCTATCTTTCCTCTAGATCGTCTTCTTCTTCGGAACTTCTTTACAATTTGATTAAACAATTGCGTCCCTGTTCCTTCTTTTTTTCTTCTTTGTTAAATAGATTACTTTTCTTCTATTACGTGGTTCTGTCTTGAGGTGATATGACTGTTCATGTCGGCGATTCGATTCAGAATAAGCAGCTTGTCTAGTACTCTTTGTATAGCTTTTAGCGTCTTTTAACAAATAGGATCGATTGAAATATTAAATCTCGGTATCTCTTCCCTGTTTCTCCTTACACCATCTCTCCAAGTTCCAGACATTGATCCGAGCATGCGCTATTTAGCATGCACAATTTTTCACATCTTGATGAAAGTATCATCCTCGGTAATCTCATTGCAATGTTACTAATAACTTTGGATCGATAATACCGTTACGGGTAATATTTGTTTCTCTTTATCTTTCTTTTCTTTTTCTGATTCTTTCTTCTCGTTTTGATTCTCTCTATCTATCATTCTCCATATTCATATCCTTTGATCATTTTACTCTCTGACAATCGACTTTTGTTTATTTTCTTCTGAAAGAGAGAAGTCTTTATTCCT
>NC_057700.1:4670957-4702606 GCF_014466175.1 Vespula pensylvanica | reverse complement strand
ACGACGAGTAATAATAATAAAATTTGATAAAATTCTTTTATAAATTTCTATTTGTTTTATATTATAGTTTCATTCCTGCGGAAATAAAAATTATATCGTTTGGCTGTCCGTAAATCTATCCTACATTCGAATATCATTTTGCATAGAACTAAAAAACTGCAACACTGCTTACCTTAATAATACACACACCAAGGTATTATTAAGGAAATTTAATAAAATATTTATAATAATATAAAAATACATTGGAAAGATAATATTCAACAGTCTCTTTTTTTAATTACAAGGTTGCTATAAAAGTGTATTAAACGTTATAAAATTCAAACGTCATTTATCTTATTGATAATGTGAAGTGGAGAAGATTAAGGACAATTCTCAACATGATCGCAGGTTCCGGTTTTAATCCTATCTTTCCTCTAGATCGTCTTCTTCTTCGGAACTTCTTTACAATTTGATTAAACAATTGCGTCCCTGTTCCTTCTTTTTTTCTTCTTTGTTAAATAGATTACTTTTCTTCTATTACGTAGTTCTGCCTTGAAGTGATATATCTGGTTACGTTGGCGATTCGATTCAAAATAAGCAGCTTATCCAACTTATTTGTAGGTTGTACCCTTTTTTAACGAATAGAATCGATTCGAGTATCGAATCCTGCTTATTCGAGGAAAAATTACACTGATACATGATCCGCGTACATCGTCAGATTCCATTAATCTTTTTGACCTCAATGGATTATATCCTCTAGCTAAAGCTGAATCCTTCGAAAAAGGTATTTTATCTCTTCGTTCCATCATTTGAATAAAGCTTTGTAAGACAGCACCATATCAAACTCATCAAAGTTCGTTGTGATTTCCATTATAAATTTTGTCTTCTTCCTCTTTAATCTCGATCATATAATGAACACGGTATGGATCTTTGCGAAACACTTAAAAACATAGACGATATTTGAAAAGGAAATGCCTTGCCGTTAAATCCAGCAAATTGATTTATAATATTCCCAAAAAGCACTACAAATATTTTGGAAGCCGTTGATAATTTTAGATAATGTAATTTTGTTGATTCTAACCGTTACCATGTAATTTAATGTGTGCTCTCTATGCATAAGGTATATAGACATGTATTTTTTTTGAATTTGTACTAAACCAAAGCATCATGTCATTGCTGACGAATTGTAACAAAAAACAAAATGTTAAAGTACAAATGTTTTAGATAATTACACCCGACAACTTTGAAAGTTAAATATTCGTTATTTCATTAAATCATAGTAGATGAAGAATATGTTTTTGACGAAGGATTATTCGAAACGATTTTCTTACAAATGTAATTGTTCATAAGAATAATAAAGGAATATTCAAGGAACGATGTAACTTATGTTTTATAATAATAATAATAATAATAATAATAATAATAATAATAATAATAATAGTAATTTATATTAAAAAATAAATAATAATAAAAGCTTTTACAAAAAGAATTGTATAGTACGAAAATTATATATGTAATAATATTATTATACTATTCTTTAGTATAACTTGGACTTACAAATGAAAAACTTTATTTTCTTTGGAAAAAATTGGTAATGATGATATTTTTCGAGAATAATTTATTTATAAGGAACAAGCTTTTTCAAAAATTTAAGTAAGTAGAGTCTTGAATGAAACCTTCGTCTTTAAAATGAGACTTTGTTCGTTAATATTGGTCAAGAATTATGTCTGCCCTCATTGATGGCGTAAACCGTTATGAAATCAAGAGTGATGAACAGTTTTATTCGGATCAGATATATAGCGGAAGATTGAAATCTTTTACTGTATTTCGTTCTTCATCTATATTTTTATGATATCAATAACCATTTAAAGATTTTATACATAGTGTAGAACAAACAGAATATTGATTAAAATAAGTTAAGAGAATTTATATGTATATTTCCATACTATGTATAACATTTTTAAATGGTTATTGATATTATGAAAATATAGGTTAAGAATGATATACAGGTAAAAGTTCTATCGTTTTACTACATTATCGATCGAATTATTTGAACTTGCTTGAAATGGCCATCAATTTATTATTTTTTTTTATTTATCGTTAAAAAGGATAACATTTTTTTTTTTAACAATTGCAAGTAGTTGTGAACAAAAAATCTTCATAATTGTTGAGAAATTCTTACGGTTTTTTTTTATATAAATATTTATATAGTTTTTTATATAAATTATATAGTTCTTTTTTTAAACACAATTGTTTTATTATTGTTTCTCATTTTAGGAGGTAAAAAGAATTTTCGAAGATAACAATGTTTTTTGATTTCATTTTATTATTTTCAAAAAGTTAGCAGCTATCGACAAACTTTTAAAATAAATATTGTTATTTTTAATATAATTTATTATTATATTAATAAAAATTTTGATTTAAACAATGAAATAATTATTTTTCTACGTATTTATTCTTTTATATTCTTTTTATTGTTTCCTTCTTGTTTCTTTTTGTCTTCCAATTTCGCTTTTTCTATTCCTCTCTTCATCTCCTATGATTTTTTCTTTTAGTAATATTATTTCATATTATTAGAGTAAAACCTTATTTGCAAGCTTTTCGCAAATTGATTATAAAAATAACTATAGCAATTTTTGTCTCCAGTATATGTAAATCTTCACTAATTTCCAATTTTAAGGTGGATAAATTTTGTTTAAGGTGTTAAATCTTACATTTGAAAAAACAAAAGAGATATATTTCAATTATTTAAGCAAATAGCATTTATAATATATCTACATGACAACTAATATCTTGGTTTTATACTGCTCAAAAAAGAACAAAGTAATATTCATATTATCTTCATTTTATAAAGGTAGAAAAACATGAAGTTTTTAATAGACTAGAAATTTTTAATTTTAATTATAAATTATAAATTCTAATGAAGCAGAATGCAGCAGTAATGTTTTCAATCAGTTTTACTCTTCATATATATATGTACAAAAAACAAACTGTTAGTTAATGAGATTTTTCATGAAATGCTTGATCAAGTAATTGCTAATAGATGTGTTTTACATGATTTCTGAATTATACTGAATAATGAATTAATAAATTTCAGATTTTTTCTAAAAGGTCTATCATTAGTCTTGACTCTACTATATATATATAAAAGAAAAAACAAAATGAATCTAAGCTACATGAATCAATTAAAATAGATATTCAAAAAATATAAAAAGATAATAAGGAAAAGACGTGATAATCGAAATGATAAATTAAAAAAAATTTTATATTTATATTATTTAAATTTTTTATTCTAATCTCAATTTAAAAGGTTTGAAGATGATATATAAATTTTTTCGGATTTTTTCAAAAACGTTTACCTATTAAGAAATTAAAATAAGATGTTTTATTGTCAAATATAAATTATTCCTGTGTCTAGAATAAGAGTTGTTATACTCAGACTTAAATAATAGTATAGTAATATAAATAGCAGTTGATATATACTTGCTGATATTATATTAATAACTATTCTAATTACATTGTAAATCTGTAAATATTTTAAAAATCTAAATGGAATCATTAATATTGTTTGAGGAATGCGTGTATATGATTAACTTTTTTGGAAGAGAGACAATGAAAAGAAGTAAACAATTTCTAGAAACCAATCGTTTATTCAAAAATACATGAAGAATATATAAGAAGAATATATAAATACATGAATTAAATATATTACATAATACTTTTGTTTAAAGTATTTTCAAATATTTTCGATTGTAAGTTGGAATTTGTTAAAATTTTGAAAAGATTTTTTATATATACCCTGTACAATTTTTCTAATAAATAAAAATATCATTAAATAACAATATTTATTGTTTTTATATTTTTTATTGGAAACCTGTATTCTTTTACAATAAAGATTACCAATTACAAGAAAAGAAAAAATAGTTTCTATTAAATATACAGTTTCAAAGATATAATTTTTGAAGAGAGGTTATAAATAATAGTTAATAATATTAAATAATTTAACTTCATTCACATAATGTTTAATATTTTTACATATCATTCTAGATTGCATTTATACAGAAAGGAGTATAATATATTTAGTTTCAAATGAAATCAGGAATATTACTTTTAAGTGTATATTCCTATTTTGTACTTTTAACATAATATCAAGAATTCGATTCGATTCGCAATACTGTGACACAACTTTAGCAAAGAAGTAATCGAAATATATCAAAATTAATCCAAATCAAGAATATAGAAATATATTTTCAAATCTAACTATGAAATTAAGAATACATTCTTAGATTCAGGTTTAGAATCAATAAGAAAAAAAAGATAAAAGTATCTTTACTATGCAAGTACCTTTCTTGCAGATCTTTTGACATATGTGCTTTAGTTTACTGTTTAATATGCTGTAGTAAGCACTTATAAGAGCATTTATAAGCTACCAATAACTAACATATACGATATATGATATGAATATCATATTAATATAAATTTGACACAAAATACGATGTTTTCGAGACACCGTAATCCTATCGAAACACCCAATTAGAATCAACATTAATCAATACGAAATTGTTTAAATAGAAAGAATTTAATTTAATTTATATAAACACAAACCATGCGTATTCAGACAATAAAGTGTATCCTTTAAATTGCATCGATGATGCCGTTAAAATTTATGACGAGTATCCGCTCTATCTAACCCTTTTTGGTTAGAGTCTTGAGCATAGAAGAATTTTGTATGTTCAGACATGCCACCTACATCCGCATGCGCTTTATTCCAAAAAATCATCAGCCATATTGGTGTGTTGTATCGCTGTTCTCAATTATTTCAAAGACCACAAAGGTATTTGTTTCATCTGTTTAGAGATTTATTATTATTATTTTATATAAAATTAATAAATGCTGTTTCAAAATTTTTCTATACAAATTAATCTTTTATTTGGGATTTTATGTGACATCTATCGACAAAAAAAGTTTGGTTAATATTGCCACCTTGGCTTAGAAAATCATATCGTTAAAGAATATGTCATAAATAAGGATGTAGCATGTGCTCCATTGAGATTACTTAAATGATATGTCATATTTAATATCTTTGTTTATCTATTAAAGATAACTTTGTAATCATAGCATCTTAGAGAAAACTGCTTGTAACATGCTATTTCCACCGTCTGTTGTGCACTTTGTTATTTTATTTCATTCTTTTTGTGTTACATTTATTTTTAAAAAATAAAGTTTCATCCTTGGATTTTTAATAACACTTTTATGAATTTCTATTGTAACATCATTATATAAAACTATTTATTTTCTTTTTTTTATTGTATTATTCATTTTTTTATTGTACCTTTCCTTTCATAAAATTTCTTGTATATCTACCATATGACATCATCAGATTTAAAAAAAAATTTTGATTTATATAAATTTTATATTTTATGCTAGGTAATACAATATTTTCTTTATTATTCATACATTCAATAGGTATTTGTTTCTTTATTTATATATGCATACATTTATAGATATGTTAATATTTTTCGATAACAGAAATGATTTGTATGATTTTAAATTATATCTTTGTTATTACATAAACTACGTATTATTTTATTTTTTTTCTTTTAGCAAATAATTCGTCATGACGGATTCTATGAAGTTTGGTCCTGAATGGTACGTATTATATATAAAATAATATTTATCAATATTTATATTATTTAATATCAACACAGGATTTTTTATAATAAAACAATATCATTAAAAATAAATGTCAATGCTACATGAGTAAATATTTATATATTATACATATCTATGAAAATAGGTTGCGTAATCTCTCAGGAGAAAATTCTAATAGTAGTGGTACTAGTGGAAGTACCTCAACTTTAAGTACTCCTCGATATCAATTAGCGGAGCATAGATATGGACGAGAAGAGATGTTGGCTTTATTTGACCGTAATTATAAACCACCTGAACCATTGATAACATTTTCAACATTATATGTTGAAAAAACTCAACTTCCACTAGCTCTTATACAGATGACAGAAGATGAAACAGTAAGTCAAACCAGCAGATTTTTTATCTGAAATTAGAAAAACAATCCGATGTTAATTGCCAAACATTATAAATTTTATCTGTTAGGAATTAATGAAATATAAATATAATATCGATATAATATTGATATAATATATGATATAATATTATTATATATACGAAACTAATATAGCCTATATACATCTATATGTAATTTTTAGCGTATGTGGAATGGAGGCGTGACTAATATTGGAGGCCGTGGAAGAGGTGGAAGTGTAGATCGCGGAGGGAGAAGTAGAAATGGAAGAGGCAGTTTGTATTCTTCTCATTATTCTAGAGCAGTTGGTTTTGAGGATTCGGGTGAAGTAATTCGTATAGATTCAGGCCAGTCTTTTCAAGTATGTAATATATTCTTAAAAGAAATATTCATAAAGTCAGAAATAGAACTAGTTTTGTTAAATCTTCAATTATACATTTTGTATTGCTTTATATTATTAGGGAAGAAGTCGACCATTTGATAGATCTCAAAGCGAACGAGGTTGGTCAGAAAGAAATGGATCTTCTGATCCAATTGAATGGAATGGTTCTACTAGTCCTAGAAAAGAATTATCTCGTGGGACTAGCGGAAGTTCTCTCATGGAAAGCAATTGGCGAAGACATCGAAATGGCGGGGAAGATGATGATGGTTGGCGTAAATGGGGTAAGTAAATTTTTCCTATTTAAGAAACTTTCAGAATTATATGAATTTGTTCTTTGTTCGTAGGTAGAAATAGTTGGCGCGAAGGGGGCAGTATAGATAGGGATAGACTGGATAGAAATGAAGGTGATGGTGAAGAAAGTCGAAGCGGCGGCGGTGGTGGTGGTGGTGGTGGTGGTGGAAGGTGGGAATTCCGTGGAAGTCACAGATCTCCTCATGAAACAAACCATATTCCTCCACCTCGTACTGCGCGTACGTGGGAATCTAATCATCATGATAATCATGATAATCTTCCAGAATGGTGATTGGATATATTATATATTGCATTAAATTTGCTAGTACTCTATAAGTAATAGTATTAAATCTTTCTGACGTATGAAATAAAATTAAAGTTTTATTTACACATTAGGGCGACTGAAAATCCTAGTGAAAGTGGAGGACGATTTGATGCTTCAGGGGCATTTCATGGGGGAATGTATTCAGATGATGACGATGAAGGAATTACTAGCGTACGTAATTCTCAAGAGTTAAGGACTCGACGTGTCTCTGAAGGAAATGCTTCCATTACATCCAAGTCTGTTAGTAAGTCTGTGTCATATGGCACAGGTCAGGGACAAGTAGAAAATCGCCATCATACAAATAATTCTACTGGTACAAAGCATAGGGAAAAATCAAAATCTGTTCGTCTACCGGAAGAAAAAGATAATGCTACAGAAAGAGACATTAGTAATTCTCCAAGTAAAGTAGTACTTTCAATATCTAACAATACTTCAGCAAAGAATTTATCATCTACATCTTCATCTGCTTCACTTACTATGACAAATGTAAATACAAATAATATTGAAAGTGATAAAACTCAACCAAATGATGCAGATAATAAATGTTCAAATGTGATACATGATAGAGGAACTGTAGAACCAGAAGTTAATAAGGATATAGTAGTGTCTACTGTGAATAGACAAGTATCCGTACAAACCGAAACACAAAAGGTTACACATGATTCAGTAATAGACGATGTAAAGAAATCTGAAGATGATCTAGATAGAATGAAGGAAGAAGCTGATGCTTTAGTAGCCAAATTGATGGCTGACGAAGAAAGCCATAGAGAAAAAGCTGCAACTATATCTCCATCCATGAGCAATCAACAAACATCTTCGAATGTACAAGAAAAATGGTTTTATCGTGATCCACAAGGTGAAGTACAAGGTCCATTTTTGGCAAGTGAAATGGCTGAATGGTGCAAGGCTGGATACTTTACTGCGGGGTTAATGGTAAGAAGGACTTGTGATGAGAGATATACTACTTTAGGGGAGTTAAAGAAAATTTGTGGAAGAGTGCCATTTATTCCAGGGCCATCCATTCCTCCCTTAAAGGTAAATATTGTTTGTTCAATATTTTTAAGAGTTATGTTTTAAATGAAGAATCTATACGTACGTTCGCGCGTAATGTTTCATGTAAATATTGCCACGAAATTTAAAAAACAAATGTCACAAATCAAATTTTTAATTTTTTTTTATGTATAATTTTGTAGTATCAAAATTTTATTATATCTTTTTTTTTTCTAATGTGTATAAAGAATATCTTTATTATTTAAAATTAAAAAATAATTTTGCTATCTGTAAAATTTATCGCATAATAATAAAAGAAGAAATTCGGAGATTGTACATGAATTGTGAATATGTAAAGAAACAGAAACTAAAGTGCAAAATGAATTATTAATTACATAATCAAAAACATATAATGCTTCATTGTATGGCAGTAATTATTTTTTAATAAATTTTAATTATAGTTTTAATCTATTAAAGTCAAATACAAAGTAAATTGGATAAATAAATCTGTATTGTATATATAAATTATATCGTGTATGTACCTACATTGCTTAGAAAAATAATGTTTAAGGAAAAATGTAAATCTTTACATTAGATAAATGTCGTAAAACTCTTAAAATCAAATTTCATCAACTTTTAAAACAGAAAATACAAGAAAATAAATTTTCACTTCTGAAGTTTGTAGATGTCATAATAATCCTGTAATTATTTGTACATATATATATACATACATATATATATATATATATATATATATATGTATATATATATATATATATATGGTTTTCTATCGAAAATGCTTGAACTTTAAATTTCAATAAAACAAGTTATATTTGTGACATTGCAATATTTTTTATTTTATTTTAAAATATATTCAATACCAATTATGTACGAAAAATTAACTAAGTGGTCAATGTGACTTTTGTGTATAGTGGTATGCATCCTGATAGTGCTATTTTTAATAACATTCCCGCATAAGTGATTTCATAAGTGAATTTCATCATTAACGCGAATGATATGAGCCTGTAAGCCATCTATTATCAAATATTGGACATACTGACTGAAAAATTCAAAGAATTCGAAAGATGTTATTCTTTTGAAATAGTGACGTTAATTGGCCAGTGAGATCGTGTGGTCTAATGCCTTGAAATTATTTTTGTGAACATTAAATCTATGATTTATGTCAAAAATAGCGAAATAACGAATTACAAGCCAACATTACTCGCATCATTGATGAAATTGGTCCATCAGAATACACGATATCATACAGAGCTTAGATGACCACTTAGCCGATATTATTTTTCATACGTAATGGTATTGAATGTACTTTACAATTAAATAAAAAATATTACAATATCACGAATATAATCTTTTTTTATTTAAATTTAAAGTTCGGGCATCCTTAATGAAATACATCACATGCACAACACACACACGTATACACATACATGCATGTATGCACGCACATTTATACTATTTTTTAAAGTGAAGATCGCATCACAGTAGGTCGCAATGGAAATAAATACATCTATAATTATATTTTCGTATAAAAAAAGTTATGATTTAATTAAAAATAATCGTATTATTCTCTATATCTTTAGATATATGAAAAATAAGAATACAAGAATACTAATGTTGATAAATTGTATACGAAGAATATATAGTACTAAAAATTTTGTTTAAAATATTTGTTTCTCAAATAAGAAAATCTGAACATTCGTTGCAACATTTGCATAGAACACTGTATATTCAACTTGTATATTACATCACATATAGATAATTATTATTTAAATAATGTAATGAAAACAAGATTCCTTATCTTAAATTTGCTAAGCTAATCAAATCTCTGTTTTCAGTTATCCGAACCAGTAATACCATCTGTTCCTAGTACAGTACCTGCAGGTATAACTGCTACTACTTTACCAAAGTCTGGAATAGAAGATCCTTTACTTTTACTTCAGTATCAACATATGCGTTTATTACAAAATCAACAAATATTGTTAAGACAAATGAGAACATCGGCTATAGCTAAACTTTCTCAGTCTGAACATTGGGCAACTTTAAGCCCTATCGAACAAAACCAGTTAATACTCCAATATGTTATTCAGGACTCTGAAATACCAGATATGCCAATTTCTACAAATCCATTTGTGCCTCATCTTACACCATCACCATCAAATCCTGTTATGCAGTTATTCAATCAAATGCAACAGGTTAATAAAATATTTATTATTGTACGTTTATATGTATGTTAATGTTATGTGAATAAAATATTTGCATGGTATTGTAACTATGACAGGCAAAGGTACAACCCGAACCTCATCTACCATCTAGTTCACAAACCAACACTGCAGGACATTCTGGTCAGATTGATCCTATACAGCAACTCATTCAACAAATGGGTGGTATCCAAAACGTACCTACAATTTCACAACCAAATTTAAATTCTGCTTCATCTCAAGAAGATAATCCTATAAAATCATTGCTACGACAGCTTAATGTTAATGCAACCGGACATCCACAAACATCTCATATCGATACTGTTTGGCCACATTCACCTCCACAGATAACTCCACAATTCAATGCTCAAAACTGGTTGACACAGGTGTGTTTCTATATTTTGAATCGCATGTATAATGTGTACAGTTTTATTTAGAATATTTATATCACAGGTGGGACCTATACCTGCAGTACCACCTGGACAATTACCTACTACACTTTGGAATTTGCACACTAAAGAAATAAAAACGGAACAACAAATACTAGTAAGTATCTTTACTATGGAACGATTCTTATTACTTATTATAATGTATAATAAAAACTATCAAATGTTTGGGTATAAAATGTTTTTTTTAGGAAGAACAGAATCTTAAATTGCAAGAGCAAAGAAAAAAAGAAGAATTGAGAAAACAAGAAGAATTACAAAGACAAGCTGAAGAAGAGAAAGCTAAAAGAAAGCAGGAAGAAGAACAAGTTAGACAAGCAGAGGAGGCAAAACGAAAAGAAGAAGAAAGAAAAAAAAAGGAAGAAGATAAAAAACGAAAAGAAGAAGAAAAGCGGAAACAGGAAGAAGAACAAAAGAAAAAGGAAGAGAAAAAACGTAAAGAAGAAGAGAAGAAGAAAAGAGAGGAAGAAAAACGGAAACAGGAAGAGGAAAATATTAAGAGAAAGCAGGAAGAAGAAAAAAGAAAACGGGAGGAAATTAAAAAACAAGAAGAAAAACATAAGAAGGAAGAAGAAAAAAAGAAAAAATTAGAAGAGGAACAAAGAAAACAAGAAGAAGAAAGAATCAAGTATATTAATTTTATAACGCATTCTTATTGTATATATGAATTGCCGTTTAATGCAAAAAATATTACTGGATAATGACGGATGAAGTAAAACTTTTGTAAAATACAATAATATCAATGAATGTTACATTTCTTACGTATAAGCCACTGTAAAGTCATTCGACATATGATAACGTTCTCTTCCGAAAATCAAGATACATAATCATTTTATCTGATATTTTTTTGATTTGCACTACTTTTACATCGAACTTACCTATGAACGTTTCTTGTTTGTTCAGTTATCATATCAAGAAACTCATAGGTTGCAGAATGAAGGTTAAATTAACAAGATGTGATAAACCGGATCGGCAAAAAATTAACTTACACCAGTTTTGCATTAAACGATTTATATTATTCTTTTTTATACAATAATTTAATTTTATTATTGTTATTTCAGAAAAGAAACTGAAGCACGCAAGCTGCTCGAAGCTGAAGAACAGGCACGACGTACCGAACAAAGGCGTCGAGAAGCGGAAGCTCTTCGTAAACTTCAAGAAAGAAGTAAAGCACCATGGGCTCAAGCACCTCGTACACCGGCTCCTACAACTCATGCTTCACTTGCAGAAATTCAGAGGCTGGAACGAGAGAAAAAAGCTGTAATTAACTGTTTATTAATAAATATTATAATTTTATAATATTAAAAACTGTTTATTATTAATTATTATAATTTTAGTAATACTTTTTTCTTAATAATTTTAATTATTATAGGAGGAGCAACGGTATCAACAATTAATGCAACAGCAATTAGCACAACAAAAAGCTGTAGAGGCAGTGCAAGAAGCAGCAGCGACAGATTCATCCAAACGGTTACAGTTTAAATGGGCAGAAAAAGCCACATCTTCTAATAAAGCTCTTCAAGTGAAAAGTCTTACGCAAATTCAACAAGAAGAGCAAGAACGCATTGCTAAGGTAAACATGTACATATATTCAATATTTAATATTACAAACCATTCAAATTATTTTTATGCAAAGTAATCGTTAAACAAATGATATTTCACATATTATTATTTATATATATATATATAACATTTATATAATAATATATAAAACATACTATATAAGGTAAGTGTAAAGTTTTATTAATGTTAGCACACATGGAAGATATTTCATATATTATAAAATATTATTATATTGATTAAACTTGTAGCAACAAGAAAAAGAAAGACATGAAAAAGTAGTACAAAAAGAGTCGGCTAATGTTCTTCCTAATGCTGGTATATGGGGCACAGCATCACAATGTCTGAATTGGACTAATTCTAGCTCGTCCAGTAACAGTCAAGCTTGGTCTACTAATACTAGTACTAGCGGTTTTTGGGATGATCCTACAACTATGAGATCATCTCTTACTACTAAACAGACAACAAAACCAGCAACAACAAAATCTACTTCTAATCAACAGCCTCAACAACAACAGAATAATAAATCAACTAAAAATAAAGTAAAAAAAGAAGAGGAGCTAGTAAAAAAATTATTCGAACAAAATACTGCCAAGCTTGACGACTTTACACAATGGTGCAACAAAGCTTTAAGTGGTATACAAGCTTCTGTCGACAGTGAGTAATAGATCATTTCGTAACTATTAATTTTTTTATTTCTATTTGTTTTTATATGTATAATTTGTATATTTAGTCCCTACATTTGTTGGTTTCTTACGGGATATTGAGTCACCATATGAAGTAAAAGAATATGTACGTGTATATCTTGGCGATAGTAAGCAAAGCACTGAATTTGCAAAGCAATTTTTAGAAAAAAGAAGTAAATGGCGTTCAGCGCAGAGACCTCAAGCTCAGGTAGATAATTTGTGCAAACCTGCACCAGCTGTAAATCCAAATGCTCCTACTGAATTTCAGGAAGTTAAGGTATTTTTGACAGGCATTACTTCTATTATGAACGTCTTAAAACGTTTAAATATTTTTTATACATGATTGTTTTGTGATAGGGAAAATCTAAGAAACCCAAGAAAGGAAAAATGTTTAAAGTGGACAATAGGATCCTCGGCTTTAGTGTAACTGCAGCACCTGATCGTATAAATGTGGGAGATCGCGACTACGGAGAAGATGTTTAAGCGCATTCCGTGCTATTATTACTGAAATTGAGGAAATTATGCAGCGCTCAATTCATCAAATGGTTCGTTATTTATTTATTGTAGATCATACAAAAGGTTCGAAAGATTCCATTGTGAGTATAATCAATTCATAAAGCATAACCAATTTTTCTGTAAAAATAATATTTACTAGAATTGATTTTAATTAATTTTATTCCATAATGGGAACCTTATGAATCTGTATGGCGTAGCATTATTATTTCTTTATTTGATTGAAGCTAGATTGTGTATCTAATTATACCCATTGTATATACTGTTTAACAATTTATTAAATAATTTGAAAATGTTTTGCTTTAGATATGCGACATCTAACATTGAAAAAATTTTATAAAATTTCATCATCATCATTTTAGTACATAGACGAAATACAAAGAATTTATGTCAATCGATAACTTGTATACATAGAAACATCGCAGTCGATAGCAATATGTGCTTGTAAAGGTATTAAACGATGAATTTAACATTGTTAAAACTTATTTAAAATCATGGAAAAAAAAATATATATATATATATAACCACCCACCCATCCACACACACACAAATACACACACACACACACACATATATATATATATCATCTTTGTACAGAGCACAGCATAATGTGCATCAGTGTTAAGCAATCGAGCATGTCGTATATATGAATCCTATGGATTTCTTACTTTTTAGAAAATATCATAAAAATTCTGCTTTACATTATATTTCATAAACCGTTAAAAAAAAAAAAAAAAAAAAAAAAAAAAAAACAGTAAGTCGCACTTTTTCTGCAGTAAAGAAATTTTTCGTATGATAATAAATATAACTATACTATCGTAAGAAAATGTTACATGTAATATTGCATTGTTTCTAAATAATAAATGAATGAATGAAAAGTTGCAAGCAAGATTGCTCTTGCTGTGCTTCGCATACTAACCTGTATAATAGTAACTTATATTATGTTTATAAATACGGCAGTGTTTTCTTTTTTGTTTTTCTTTTTTTAGAAATATTGATATACAACTTCGTATTATCTGGAGAATAAGAATTCTTTATCATTTTATAAGTTCTAGGAACTAATCATTTGTATTTGTAACTGCAGTGAAAATAATGTACAAAACAATAAAATTCAAATATTTGTTAATAATTTTGCAAGACATTATCGAAAATATAAGAAATAATAATAATAATAATAATAATAATAATAATAATAATAATAATAATAATAATAATAAATAATGATGCATGTCTATGTATGGATCTTACCAACATGATTTTTTTATTTTTTGCTTTCAATCAAATGTCTAGCATTATGGAATCGTTACAGGATTGAATTAATATATTAAAATAAAATTAAATAATTTCGTAAAGTTTTACTTGTAATCATAAATGTTATGCTGAAAAATTCATCTATCTGATTTCATGATGCATAAATATTCTTAGCCTTTTAATTTTTTGTTTCTAATTAAATTTGTAGATTGATAACATGGCACGGATACTCTACCCTTTGCGCGGAATGTTACAACAGATCTGACCGCTCATAATATTATAATGATTGTTAATTAAGGTTCATTGGTTTTCTCTTAGAATTTATACAAAATGGTTTTAGGAGAATTCCATTGACCCTTATATGAAAGATTTATGTATAAATAGATAAATGTACAGTAATACAATGATGATTAGGCAGAAACAGATAATTGATATTGTATCAATATTATTGTATCTAATGGACAACATATTAAAATAAATATTACTATATTTTCAATTGGATAGTTTTGTTTTTGGTTTCATATATTATACATGATTTTTAAAATTTGTATTCTTGGATATACTGATTCTTCATATTTACAATGAATTTGTTAAAAATTTATATTTATTTACATTTGAATAACGTTGTTTTGAATAAAATTTATATAATTTTACTTATATTGATAAGTTAATAGAAAAAAAAGTTTGAATACAAAATATAGACATTGCATAATAATAGATTTTACATAAAAATTCTGTTGCTGCATCATCTTTTACTGATAAGATAAAGGTCATAAAAAGGAAAACATTATATAAGACATTGTATAATTCATATTCTTTTCTTAAACATTAATAATAACTATACTTTGGATATATTATTTTTATTGATTACTTATAAAGTTTCGGATTTATTTCATAAATATTTTTAACAATAATATATAATTATAAAAGTATTTAAAAATATTTAAACACATAGTAAGTATGGAAAGTATTCGTTGCTTATAATTTTCTATAAATGCGTATTTCTTTGTCATGTTTTATACTTTTTCACAAGGTGATATAAAAGATAATAAATTACGATATATTTTAACTATTAAATATAATGAAGATAAATCAACAAAAATAATAATTTAAAAGAAAAAATAGATAATTTTGTAAATGCATCATTGATTTCTATTTATAATATGAGAAACGAATAATTTAATATCTTCTTCTATCATAAAAAATTTACACACATTAAAATTACACACACACAGACACAAACTGTGCGTATAAAACCATATATACACATAACACTTAAGGCAGATTTACAAAATTATATACAATTTCTTCTGATAAGCTATTATTTTCTTATATTTAATTTCATTAAATTTACTAGTTAAGATACATATATTAATTATAATTATGTAATATTTTATAAACAAAATATAGAATGTTATAAAGAAATATGCGTTCATATAAAATTCTAATAAATATAAAAAATACTTTATACACACAGCTTTTGTATATATAAAAGGTGTAGTGATATAGAAAAACAATTTAGTTCAAATGGTCCAAAAAAGATTTATGTTTTCTTGATAAATCATAAATAATCGATAAAGTCATTGAATAAATTTTATTAAAGATTTCCTCTTTTTTTTATTACTTTCTTTCCTTTGATGATGCTATATGTTTTCCTTTATAGTCCTTTACAATGTCAATATACTGAAAATACATTGAATGATATATGCTTCAATCTAACTATAAATATATATAAAATTTTATATCTTACCTCTCTAGGAACCATATATTCTAAAATTTTTAATATGATATAACACAGTGATACAACTAGTAGATATGGTAATACACCACTCTGAATATAACTAGTTAATTGTTGACCTAAATTTTTCTTTGCTTCATTGGAGACTAAATTGTAAACAATTTCAGTTCTTTTACTGATACTGAACCAATTATAAAATAAACTTATTCTTCTATGCACGTCAAATGGATGACTTATATTTCCTTTCATATAGTCAGACATAGCTTGTTCTAATCCTTTAATAAGATCTGGTACTGTTGGTTCCACCAAATAAATCAAATCTGGAGGTAACACTTCAGGTATTCCTCCAACTTTAGTAGATACGACTTGTAAACTAGATAGAAAACAAAAAAAAAAGAAAAAATAATATAAAAGCAATGTTTTTATAATTTTTATGTATATCTTTAAAAAATACATACCCACAAGAAGCAGCTTCAACAATTGCCATACAATAAGCTTCTGTGAGACTGGTATTTAAAAATATATGACCTTTATTTAAAACATGTTTGACCTGAGCATGTTCCAAACTTCCAAGCAATGTAACTCTGTGCTGTAATAAATTTCTTTCTCGTATTTCTTCTATAAGCCATCGTTTTGGACCATCTCCTCCAATTAAGAAATTTACTTTTTTATGTCGCGAACATATTTCTGGTATTACATGAGCTAGAAGATCTACACCTTTTCGATATACTAATCGTGATACTACTACTATAGTAACTGTGAAAGCAATGATCAAAGAATTTATGTTATATCAATTAATTATGTATAACAATACATAATTTAATAAAATAATAATAAAATAGTAACACTTACTGAAATCATTACTTCGTTTGTTAATATCTGGTGTGAAAAGCATGGTATCCACAGCATTTGGAATAACAGATACTTTTTCTTTATGAACTTTTGCTCGCAAAACAGTATTTTCTTTTCCTATATGCGATACACATATACAATGATTACAATCTGCTAAAGAAATCTCTAAAAACTTATTTGTTAAAATAGCAGATGCATCTGCAAAACCAAACAATGAATGATCTGTGAATACTGTCTGAAAAAGAAAATGTATTTATTTTAATAATATTTTAATAATACTCTATAAATAAATATAACAGAAATTGCTATAATAAATTTGTATATTACCTTTAACCCCATTAATCTGCCAATTAACATTCCTTCGTGTGCTAAGGCAGAAAATGCAGAGTGTCCATGTATTATTTCTATTTCTTCTCTAATGAGTATATATCGAATTAGAGGAATAGAACATATCATTGTTGGCAAAATACATTGATTATAAAATACTTTGACTGGAATATAATATACCTTTAATGTAAAAGAAAAATGAAGTTTGAAAAGGTCACTAAAAGTATTTCGAAACCTTACAGATATAAAGTTATACCTTTAATCCATTGGTCATATAACGTATTCCAATTCGATCTTTATACGAATGTGTTAATACCACAACCTTATGTCCTCGTTCTAATAAACATTGTGACAAATTAAATATATGCTCTTCAACACCACCCATATTGGGATAGAAAAAGTCAGATACCATGCTGCAAAATTTTATACTGATAAATACTTGTCTACGCATAAAGCAAAAAATCTTTAACAAAATTATTATTTTATTTATTTTTTACAATAGAAATTGGATACAAACCATATTTTATGTTGTAAATTCATCATCACTGCTTCTCTACAATCGTTTTATTTATATTATCTTTGGAAATATTTTATAGGTTAATTTTCTTTATTACCACATCCGTGCATTTCACGTCGCTATCAATTTGACTGATATGATATTGCATTTACTTTATATTATTATATCTACTTTTTTTTATTATTACACAATTCTTTATGTATTTGAACAGTTTTTTTAATTGTGTGATCACAGATTAATTAATTTTAAATAAAGTAGTAAATAAGTTACATCAAACATTATATTCTTGCTTATAAAATATTACGTAATTATAATTATGTTTTTTTAATTCATTGATGCAAAATTACATTAGATTTTTAAGATTTTTAAGAACGAATGTATAATATAAATAAGTAAAAAGATATTGCTGCGTGTACATAACAAGTAATAACCAGATATTTAAAACTAAAAATCTAAAATTGAAATTTATTCTGATTCTTAAATCTTATTGCAATGATTAAATCATATCTTTTGGATAATTTTTATTAAAAGTTATGAAGGTTACGGGAAGTTTTGTTGAATTTTATTGCATGTATTTCATAGAACAAAACTCAATTCTGATTTACAAATCGTACCCAGTAGTTACTACGTATTTTTGTCACTGTACGGTTTTGGCGCTATTGTTATCAACACGGAAATTTCAAATGTGTTTCATTGCTCTTCCGTTATAAAACTTTTTATTTTATCAACATCAGTATATCCAATATATAGATGTGAGTTGTATATTTCATTTTAATTTATTACTTTGAAAAGACAAATAAGCTATAGATTTTTAAACAATTAATTCTATAATGAATAAATTTAGTTAGATACATATCATTGATCATAATCTATCAGTATAATTATCATTCAAAATAACATAATGTTTATCGCGGGTTATTTATTAATGATTCAATTTTATTGTTATTTTTATTGCAATAAAAATATCAGTTTTATTGTGACACAGTTAATATCTTTATTCACTCGACATACATCTCATCTCTTTCAATTATTTCTAATGATTCTCCTTTCGTGCTTTCAGCTATTTTGGCATGTCATCTTCTAATTATTTTAAACAATTGCGCAGGCGGCAAATTTAAATAGTTCTATACTTGGTTTTTCTTTCAAAGCTAATTTTTGTGCATTACTTTTTTTAGGCCATTTTAAACACAGTTGTCTTTTTATATTGTCTGTTATTTTTGACTCGACGTTATTTCGAAATATTATTCAATTTATACATATACATATATAGAAATTTATTATTATTTCGATCGAACCTGTAAAACGATGTCCTGATAAATACGAAATACGAAAATATAATTGTGTTAGGCACTACTGGGTCATTTAAAGTTTAAATCGCTCTATGTGTCTATGTAGCGAATCCGTTAGTTTAGTAATGTTTTTTTTTTGTCGATTTCTAAAAACATTTAAAAAGAATATTTGAAATCAAATTATGGCAAGATAACCGAAAGACGAGGAATTTTTGCAGGGCTATATAATATGTATTAGCTTTTTCTATATAATGTTATTTAAGTGAAACTTATTTTGTTATTATTATTAATATATATATATATAATATATTATTAAATATATAAACTAATTTATTTATTATTATTAATATATTATTTATTATTATTCTATAAAAAGAAAGTAATACACATAATGTAAATAGAGCGTGAGAAGAAAAATCACGTTTTATTCTTTTTTATGAAATACGATTAACTTCGTACTTATCAATTGTTTTGTAAAAACAGATGATCATATACTGTTTAATGATTCATTCTAAGTTCAATTTTTCAATTCATGTGCGCCAACGGCATACTTATCTATATAAACATACACATCGATACCGATGAATTTTCCAATGTTCTTTTAGTTTACTTTTTTCCGCACTCGTCATTGTATGTGACAACATATATCTTGAGCGATATTGGGTGACAGGTTTAATGCCTTACTATGTACAATATGAGATTGGTCGGAATAAAATGAGATAAAGATAATAGCCAAGTGGTAGCAGCCAAGCAAATCCTTATTTGTGTCTTTCTTTTGAGTTAGCTTCACTGATTATGCTTATCAGTTGCAACTTCATTGTGTAACATGTGCGCCACTGTTACGTGTGTCATCACAATCACCGATACGTTCGGTGTTGCCTTTCGTTTCGAAGGACGTATGCAGAATGATAAAAACAGAGTCCGATACTTAAAGAACTTTTAATACTTTAGTACTTATTCATCGAAAAAAGTAAAAAATTGTATATCAACGTAGATTCTAAAAGCAATCCTTTCGAGGAAGAATCAATTTTTATTGTTTATTAGGATTTGCTATTATAAATATTTTTTTGCAGCACACTATATATGTACTTCATAGATAGTCAAACGTTAGTAGTACTTACCAATCTTCATATTTGTAGATATTCGATATATTTTCTTTTCACTTAATATAAAGTTCAAGTGTCATAGATTGACGTAACAGATATATTTTCAAATATTTTTTCCGTGCGATATATCATATATTAAGCATTTTCTATTCGTCATTGCAAATCCGACGTATTATTTATTATTGACGATGAGTAAGGTAGTATGTATAAAACTGAGTAAGTATAAAATCAAAAGAGTTCAAGTTAATATATTGCGAAGAGATTTACTTACTATATCGAACACTAATAAATAATAAAAGTTGATCGAAAGGATTGCTTTTAAAACTTATATCGATGAAACATTTTTTATTCCTCTCGGTGAATAGAAATGTTTTAATTTGAACTATTTTTTTTATCTGACTAGAAAAATCTTGTATATCTACCTGAAATACAATTTGTGTTTTGTAATTAATATTAATTAATAATAGATATATGGTAAAATTTGCAAAAAGATTGGGCTATCAAATAGTCAAAGGATCAAGGAATTCTACGAATCTCCCTATGGGTCAAGTGAGTGATCTTTTATACTTTCCTGGCGACTGCTCTGAACCTATTAAGCTATCCAGAGTCCTTAGAGCCAACTTCTTTGCGAATGCCTACCTATTAAAGAAATAAGAGTGCTCTTGCCATCACACTCAATCATCCATTCTGCAAACACATTTTTCCTCCTTCAATAGTGTTCTTGACCACTTTTTCTTTTTCTTTTTCTTTTTAAGACAGTCTTTTGAAAGTGTTAGGGTCACATTTAAGAAAGACCTGTCATAATATATATGTATGTCTCCTTATGGTGCTTCTGTTGTGTGGGTTTTTCATTTATTCCACCAGATTCCTCCTTCACAAATTCTCGTATTCTTTAGCAGTTACAATTCCTGAATTTTTAAGATGTCGGAGGAGGGTTTGTTTACTACTTCAAAAACACTATTTACTTTTTCTTTATCTAACTTAAGAAGGCTGGCTATTTTGTAGATTTTTTTCTCAGTGAAAGGAGAGAGAGACAATCTGGTGTCCAACCCTAGGCCAAGCCTAAGCAACACTATTTTTTCTTGCGCCATTTTTTCAAATGCTTTCTGGTCAGTCCTGAATTTTGTTTTCATTAGATTGAGGGGAAAATAGTGTATAGTAAGAAAAGTTGGTCGAAACACAATTTTTGGGTTTATTTTTGTTGCTTGTTTTTTTCTCTTTCGATCTTCCACTAATTTTGCTTTTTAAATAAAATTTTTTTTCTTATATGTTGTATGATTTCCAAGCGTGTGATAGATAATATGACGATGATAGGAGGACTTCAGAGGCGCCGTACGAGCCTCTAATTTGTAGGATTCGCGAAAAAGTTGATCCCCTCAGGCGAGTTCTGGAACCGGGATTTGAAGCCGGGTCTTCCGCTTTCCAGTCGATTATTCTAACCACTGAACTATTGAGGTTCCTAAATGATATGTACCATATATCATGTTATATACACAATATTATGTGCTCGCTTTTACTACTCTTCTATTTTAACAATGACGTGTAACCTTGCGATTGACACGTCTCTGACGCGTTGGCGAAGGAAAGGAGGCAGTAGTTAAATCACAACTGTTCTTTTGGCATCGTCCTTTATTCTCTTCTTACTAATATTATCTCTTTTGTTTATCGATTTTTAATGACTAACAAATAGAATACGCAAAACACGTGTTACCGAACTAGGAATTTTTTCAAAATTTTATAGGAATGTAGTGTTTGTATAGAAATAACGAATATTATTTGGAAATGATACATTACTCAATCTTTTTTTGATGTTAGAGATCAAAAAAATAAATTAAACATGATTATCTTCTACTAAGAATACTTAATAAATACACAAATAAATCGATATATATATATATATATATATATATATTCTAATGAATTTATATAATTCTAATAAATAAATAAATATATATATTTTTATATCTTTTTGTTTTAATATAATAATAATACACACATCTATATATATTAAAACAAAATTAAAAAAAAATTTGAAGATAGAAAAGATTTTCTATGTACTATTATATCTTTCTTATAATAATAGTCTTATAAGAAAAACCAGGCTGGGATCGAACATTCTTCAGACTTATTTTGTTTTTAAAACAGTTTTTATTTATTGAACATATATACACATTTATAAATATAACAAAAATATAATTATACTATTAACTTTAATTTTTATGGAATTTTAGTGATCAAAGATTCATTCAAAAAATAAAGATTTTTTACATGAGATAAGGGTATCTAATTTTTGAAACAATCTTTTACTTGCGTGAATATTATTCTTGGAAATTATCTATTTTTATACATGTCTTTTCCAAACTAAACAACATCTTGTCAAGATAGAAACAACATGTATGGTGCAGGTAAAAAAAGCAATGTGAATCGCTTGGTGCAAAAAAAGAATATTACCATTAATATATTAATTAGATTATGATTAATATATTATTTATATTAATTATATAAAACAATTAATTTTGGTACTGGATATTAGAAGAAGGATGAACACGTGGCAAGAATGTGCGTATATAAAAGAATGCAAGCCAAGTGAGTGGAGGAATGATCTTTATCTAAGAATAGAAAATCAATTACATTTGAATGTTAAACAGCAGAAGAGCAAAAGTGGAGGTAGAGAGAGAGAGAGAGAGAGAGAGAGAGAGAGAGAGAGAGAGAGAGAGAGAGAGAGAGAGAGAGAAAGAGGGAGGGAGAGAGAGAGAGAGAGAGAGAGTTCGATATACAAGTACATTAGAAATATATTTTAAATATATTCTTTATTTTAACTTTTATTGGATAGAAACAAAGTCTCATTAATCATCTACAATTCTAATTCTGATTTATTTCGTTTTGGAGAAAATGGAATGTGAAAAGAGTATCTATTTTATAGGTATAAACTTAACGGGAAATGATCTTGATGGATGCAGGCTAATATTTCTTATCATTTTTACGTCATCAAGCTCATCAATCGATTCCAAATAAAAATTGTGCAATATGTTAACTACCATTATTTTAAGCTCAAGCATTGCATATTTTTGACTTACAAAAGAGATAATATAATTATTTCGATCTTTTTTACAGTTTTGTTTGCATGTACCGATACAGTTTCTTAATTCTGTATTAAACGGGATGTACGAGTAAGGATTACGTCCTTTCACATTTTCTAATAAAAATCTATCGGAATCGAAAACTTTAGGATTTGATTAATATTTTGGTTTTCTGTACATGGTATAGATGTTTATGTAACAAATCGAACTAGCTAGAACCAAATAATTTTCTAAAAATGAATATAATCTTTTCGTTATTCGATTTAAACGATGAAACGAAAATGCATATATAATGTAAATATATTACATACTCAACTATAAATCCTGAGACATAAAACGAAATATAATATGAATGCTTGGATATAAACGAAATGATTCTTTATATCTTTTTCTTTTATACTTTCTATAAATAAATACATCATATTTTTCAATAAATGTTTTATTAATATTTTGGATCGAAAATATTATCTCAACGTCTTTGTGTTTTATAAATAGATTCAAAATAAAAGATAACACCGTTGACGTAGTTTCGTAATGCTACAAAGATTTTTTTTTAATAAATTATTTTCTCATCGTTAGAAATCGATTAATAAACTATAATCTACCGCAACGATGAAGGTATTGACTTTCTCTCGAATTCCATTCTCATCGATTTCATAACCGTTCAGAGATGTGGCTATAAGTAGATCTAGCATACAAAATCTTTTCTTGAATACTGAATTTGCGATGAACAAATTCGATTGATATTTCTATCTGAGATTATGATCCATTAAACATTATTAAATAATTAGTATTAAATAATTAAAATCTTCTTTTTTCTTCCGGTCCTTTATATGAGGACATAATGTCCGATAAATATTTTCAGTTCGTTTCTTCGTGGAAATGATTCCTTTCTGCGATTATTTATAATAAGACTAACTCCAGATTTCATGAAATTAAAAATAGAATAATTTGCTCATTTATAAAAGAAATAATCATTTTTCGAAAAATCATGGAATATTTTCAAATGTTTCCTTTGTAATCAATCAAATGAGGTGAATGCAAATACAGTATCGAAATAGTGGGAAGATCTTATAGATGTTTCTATGACAAAAATAAGGAAATACGTGTCCAGTCATTTATGTCGATGAATCTAAATTCCTAAGATATTGTAAAATTTTAGACAAAATTATAGTTTCTTTTATATTTTATAGATAAGAAACATAGAGATCTTATAATCAAGTGTAGTACATTGGCAAGCATCTAGATTAATATTTCAAGAATCGTAGGTTTAAGGCTAAATAATTTCGTTGATTTTTTTTTATTGTATCGATATAAGCGAAAATAATCAACTAATTCATTCTTTTTCTCTTATTTGTTAATTTAGTAAAGTGTTACTATTCAATTTTTTATATTTGTTTTCTCGATTGATGGTTGACGTGAATTTCGGAGTGATCTATGTTAATTAGGACTCAGCAGCGCTACAGATTAGATTGATGACAAATACATATAACGTATATACATTGTCGATTAGTTTTTCAAGAACCGATTAGTTATTTTCTTCTGTATCTTCGTTTTTATCTTTCGAACGAATGATCTTTGATTATCAAGGTGTAAATATTTGTAAATACATTGAATATTGGACAGCTTTAAGGGTTATTCTTTTTTTATGAACCACTTTTACAACAATACAAATAATTGATCGTCATAAACAAATAATTGGTCGTTGAAATTAACGATGTAAATATACATTAATTTATCAATCGTTTTAAAGGTAACGTATTATTAATTGTATGTAATATTTTATTAATATTTATACGATATAACTATTTTTAAAATATATAATTTTAATAAAGTTTTTTCCTTTACACAACAAATAATAATGAAATATTTTGAGTTTATAAAGAAATTAATAAGTTATGTTTCCTTTCTAAGGTATGTATATATAACGATATCATGTCAAGTAGGGAAATATTTGCTGCGTACTTATATATATATATCTATGTATTTATCTTATATACACCAATATACAATACCACATATGATTGCACATTAATATATAATACCACAATATATAAGACAGCTAATAAATTTTATTAATTTCAAATAATATTTATGGTATTGAATGTATGAATACATTATAGATGAAACGTTTACAGAACACATGAAAAAATTAGAGAAGAAAGCAATATACAGATTATAAAAAAAAAAAAAAAAAAATACAAGAAATTGATCCTAATTAAAAATAATAAAAACATTATTTTCATCGTACCATTTGCTGGAAACTTATTTCTACACTTCTTTTTTTTTTTTTTTTAAATAATAATTGTCAATATTTAAAGACGAGCATGGAGGAAAATAATAAATTATTAATTATTACTTATAAATTTTTCTGAGATAGTTTGTATCCATTCAAAGAAACGAATCTTTTGAAATTTATCAGTTATGTTCTTTTATATTTAATTTATTGCTTTACAGGAGAAAATGAAAATTGAAGAATGTTAATAAAGCTTGTTTAGAAAGAAAAAATACTTTCTCTATCCTTTTTCAAATAATAGTGAAACATTTTTATGATAATTATGAAGAATATTTGGATTGTATAATTTCATTTTACTTATTATCGTAGCAGTATGATGTAGTGAGCGTATTTTTTTGTAAGAAATAATCCTTGAGCTAATCGTCTAATAAATCTTTAAGAGCGTGTATATGTGAGTACATAACTTTCTATATTCTAGTGATTGTGTTGTATATTTTTGATCCTTTTTCTTCCTTTATGTACGAATGTCAATATTTATATGTACGAATACCATATATTACTTTTTACCTATACACATTTTTGCATCTCCAAGATATATACGGATTTTCTAATTGGAGTATTTTTATCGTATTGATTACCTATTATTTCTGGAAGCAAACAATTTACTTAGAAACAAAATAATTTTTGTAAGTTAGAAGTAAAAGTATGGTCTTCATAATCTCATATTGACATTCGCTGTGAAATAGAAAGCATAATATTATTTTATAATATGTTAACATTTTTCAAATAATATAAAGCAAGTGCCTAAACATCATGATTATGAAATATATAGAAACTATTGAAATCGTTTTAAAAATTTTAAAAATTTTTGCAATGAAATTCCGTTATAGATTTACAAAAAAGATCCTTGCAATTCCTGAAAATATATTTGTAAAAAAACGTTAAAAAGATCCAAGGTGATTTACAATGATCCAAATATAGAATATGTGCACAGAGTTCATCAAAATAATTTTAAAATGATCTTGAAAGTATTTTGTTTCATCATGATCTACATTTGGCTAATAATTGGTGTGGTTGGCTGGAGTTCTAGAAACTTTGTGGTTTCTATTATTATACATACTTTCGCTTATATTATTTTTTCACAAGAACCAGAAAGATTTTTGTCCTTTTTCTTTGGATCTTTTATTGCGATCTATAATACTCTTATGTCATTATTGCACACTGTTCTCATTGATTAGTAATTGATCAACAAAATCTTTCGTTTTCCATCAAGACAAGCGTTCATTGTCTGTTGACCAAATTTTAATAAATTCATTATTATATTTTCGGAAGAATTTTTTTCCAAGAGAGAAATTCTTTTAATTCTCTTTCAAAATTTTTTTTTCTATATAATTAATAAAATAAATAATTATATTATTTATATTATATTATTTTAATAAATAATTATATTATTTATTTTATTAATACAATATAATTTACAATAAATTATTTTTAATCGTATTATGTCAAATATATTCTGCTTAGAAAAAAAGCATATTTTATAAATTATATTTGATATTCATAGTGTAATTAAAAATTAGAGTTTATATTCATAGTCAATATATAATTCATACGGTTTCTATAACGCAGTTTATATCGTATGTGGATTTACTTTAGTTCGATTACAATATAGGTTAGATATATTTTTAGGAAATAATGTCCATTGATTTTATATATACATATATATATACATTTATTTATTTATTTATTTATTTATTTATTGAAGAAAACGTAATACTTTACCTTTAATGCATCTAATGAGTAAGATCTAATTTTGAATTTCATCTTTTTTTGATAAAAATTGAGAAGGATGTTTTCATTATCGAGAATCAATAAAACGAAACTCAGATATTATTTGCAAATATATACTATTTCTTCTATAATCTTGTCATTAAGAAGTCAGCATTCTGATAAAAAAAAATATACACATACAAAATACGTTCAATCATAAGAAAAGTAATAATATTAAAAATAATAGGAGACTAACAACATCTAATATATATCCACTTTGTATGGAATATCAATAAATTATGTAAAAGAAACATAATTCTGATTAACAATATTAAGTAACATTGCGTTTCAATTTGCAATAAAAAGGATTTAAAGAGAAAATAAAAGAAAGAAAGAAAAGAATAAAAAAAAGATAGATTGTTTGAAATATGTTATATTGCTCAATGGCACATTATTCGAGATGTAGAAAACCTTGAAAAAATTCTTGATATACACAACGTAATCACGCATGTATATGACATAAATTTCATTATCATGCAATAAATAAAACATTTTTTAATATCGCAACAAGTAAAAAACTGACACAATAACATAAACCTTCCAAGAATTTCGAACCTGTTCTCTTCCTTCTTCATTCTCTTCCTTTATTATGTTTATAGCTCGACAAGACCGTCGAGTGCATTCCTTGTACGAGTGAAAAAGATGTAATATTCGACAGAAATAGTTGTATTTCAATCAGAGAATGATATATGTACTTATCAGTTGCAATATGTAAAACTATTTACAGAACTAACGATCAAGTAACGACGAAGCACCGTACGATCAATTACAATCACAATGGTGGCATTCTTTGAGGTTTCAATAAGGCATATGATCTCCTCGATCTTAAATGATATCTTTGAGACATTTTGTAATCGATATTTGTTGTGTAAACTAAAACATCCATTGATAATTTACAGTACTTTAACAATATCAAAGTAAGTTTACTTTACGTATTTACTATTAATTATTTCGAATAAATCACAGTTCGTGAAGCTTTATCTTATATACAAATGATAAATTTTGCATAACAACTTCTTACTTACTGTATTTTTACAACCGCTACACTGTTGAGTCTGCTCTATATATATTTGTTATATATATATGCTATATATATGTGTGTGCACAATATATGTATATGTATATTTTTACTATATATATGTTCTGTATGTGTGTACATACATTCTATTAAACGATAATAATCATTCTATAATTCTTGTATAGATGGGTACGTACATACGTGCGCATAGATACACACATTGCTATATATGTTATTTATGTTATATATATTTGCAGATTGTATATTTGCAAATTGTGATATTTGCAATTGTATATTTGCAGATATTATATTATATATATTTGCAATTTCCTTTTTAAATATCTCTTTCGAAGCAGCTCTTTAAAGCGCACTTAAGAATATTTTAAGATATGCGATGATCTCGAAAGATTATCAAAAAGATGTTCATTGGAAGTGTAAACCAAGAAAATAAATAAAATAAGCATAAACGTGATTTTGTAACAAGTCAGTACATAAGATAAGGCCACTCAACGACAAGCTATCATGTATTTTCTTCTTTTTTACAATTTACAAGTATATAATTGTTTATAAAAGTATCATAATTATATTAATGAAGAAAAGTAGAGACAAATTTTTTAATATTTCTTATTATCTCTTCATTTTTTGTTTTCTTCTAATTATTAAAATTAAATAGCTTGTGTGTATATTTTTAATTTATTAAATGGCTCATCGGATCTATTAATAATAATTTTTTGTTTAAATTATTTTTCGATTGGTGGTAATGAATATATTAATTAGTATGTGATTAATAAGTGGAATAATTAACGTACATGAAAATTTCCGAAAGACCTTATTATACGTTTGTTATATAAAAGAGTTCGACTGTGACCTTTTTTTGATTTTTTTGATTTTGTTATTTTGTTATTTTCCTTGCTGCGAAATTTATTTCATTTTGATTTGATGCAGATTGAAATAATATTTATTTAATATTTGATATGCTTAATTTCTTGGAAAAAAATTTTTAATATAAATGACGATGGAAAAAGTCGCTGTTTCTTAACAATCGCTGAGTAATTCAGATTTTTCGTTTCTATAAGTTTAATTATGTAATTAATAACATAAATAAAATTAATAAATAGTAAATAAAATTATTTTTTGAAAATAATGTAATTATTTTGAAACTTGAGAGACATTTTTAATTACAGACTGGTAAAATTATAAAATCGTTTAAATACGAAACAATGTTTAATGATAAAGTTTACTCTGATTCAAATAAAACTTGAATTGTAAGTCAATGATATAATTTCACTATAGTCAGTGGATATTAGATAATATCGGAAATGTAATACAATACGTATACCGAGGATCGTCGTGTCTGAGCGTTCATTCTTCGTCGGCGAAGCTATTTGGATTGTCATTATTGGTTTCGTTGCTACTTGGAATGGGTTTCTAACTTATAGTATTTTTCTTCTTTTACGGAATATATACAGAAATTCTAGTTGCTTGGTGGTGTTATATTTTGTTTCAATGGATTTTGATCTCAATATTTGTAATTGTCGGGAGTTAGAAAGTAAGATTAAAAATATTTTTCATAATACAAATTTTACATATGTTTCTTTCTAATTTTTTAATTTTTTAATTTTTCTATCGTTTTATTTTTTTTTATAGGACTGCATTCGTCAGTCAATTTCTGTTAAAGTATTATGAACGAATCTAACTTCATTCTAACAGCAATTATTTTTTCACGCGTCTTCCTCATGGAATTCTTTCGAATGGTCTCTTTTAGCCCTTGCGGTTCGAGGATTTTTAGTTACGAGAGAAATTAATATTGTACGTTCTACTTGGAAATTCTTCTCAAAAGAAGGAATTTTCTTAGTTAGCTAAATATATAAGAAATAATCATTAATTTATTGATAATATTTATAATATAATTATTGTAATATTTATTGATAATATTTATTAATTGCTTATCGATAGTTGATTAGTCACTTATTGATAGTCGGTCTGTAAGTTGTAGGGATTATCAAATCTCAAATAGATGATACCTCAATCAATTTAATGATATGGTGTGATGTTCGAATTTATCTTCCGTTAAAATAATCTCATATTAGTTATTATTAATTATATAGAAACTTACAGTTCTAGTTCAGAAAATATTAATTATTTTCTCTTGTCTGAAGTAAAAATTACAAGATATACAAGAAGAGAGGTTATTTTTATTTTTGATGTTATGTCAGAAACATACGAATTTAGATTATGAAAATACTATATTTTGATTAAAGGAAGAAAGGATTTTGAGAAAATTCCTTTAAAGAATTTGTTTTCCTTTTTTTCTTTGTTTTTTTTTTTTTTTTTTTTTTTTTGTTAACATCATCACATTTATTCAAGATGCTTCTAAGCTTTATCTTGAATTAATTTTTTTCAAAAAAACGATTCGAGTTGGACAATTTGTTTATCTCCATTTTGTATTACATTTGATGCCAAGTTTGCAAAATTGCCATGAAATGTGTTTACGTAACGATGGGTCTCAAATAGCCAACAAACCAAGCTCTGATAAATCTTATTAATTTTTTATGATCTACTGATACTGATTCTTTATAGAATTTTTATCTTTTTGATCTAAAAGTAAAATCTAAAAGAAACTATAAAGTTCCCGAAAATTGAATAATATTTTAGAAACTCAGGTCCATTGACATGAAAGATTGGACACGTATTTCCTTATTTTTGCCATAGAATCGTCTGTCCAAAGCTCATTAAAATAATCGAATGAGTTATAGTAGCTTCTCGGTGCGAGTATCGTGAAACGTATTTCTTCGCGTTTGAGAATGTTCAGAAAATTTGAGCATCAACTATTTACGCACATAAACAAGCAGACAATCGCTACTTCACGGAACATTCACATTCCTCATACATCATTGAAGCGTTGTATAAAAATTAACAGCGGAGATACAAGCTCTTTCTCCTTGGCTGCAAATTTCAAAGGGTGCCATTT
>NC_057700.1:4669414-4670857 GCF_014466175.1 Vespula pensylvanica | reverse complement strand
TTGAAAATTAAATCTCTCTTAGTTTCATTTTGATTCTTTCTGAATTCATTCTTTCCATATCATTTTTTCCATATTGTTATTATTGGCCTCGATCATCCATTTTGCTTCATTTTTACGATACAATCTTGTTATTTTCGAATTTAAATCGAAATTTGCTAAATCAATGATTAGTTAAACATCGTTTTGATTAGAATTGAATTTATCTTTGGAATCATTATTGTTGAGAAAAAATCTATCCTCGATTGAACCATAAACGAGTGTGGGCTGATAATCTTTATCTTTATCTTCAACTCTTCTTCTTATTTTACTTCAATATCGATAATAGATTTTCCTTTTTAGAATCATTATTAATCTCTTTAAGATCTTTCTTATCCTTCTTAATTTCACCAATGATCTTAAAATAAATACTATTATGGTATCTATAATTTTCTAAACAAGAGCCATTCAAATTATCATCCAAAAACATTGTCAGCATTATAATTAATCTTTATTTTCTCTTTTTGACGAAATCTACGTCAACTTCTTTTAAGAATGCAAAAAACCGGATTTCAAGAAGATTCCTCGATAAAATATTCGCTTATTCAAGGAAAAATTCCATTTTGATTCACGTCCTGCGTACATCGTCAGATGGTCCTTCGACAGTCTATCTCACCTTAATCGATTATATTCTCTAGTTAAAGCTGCTACCTTCCAGTTCTTTGAAAAAGGATTCTGTTTCCTCGTTCCACCGTTCAAATAAACCTTTGTAAACAGAGCCATATTAGCCTCGTCAAGTTCTTTGTCACTACCATTATAAATTCTATTTTCTCCTTCTTTCTCGTTAATCTCGATTACGTAATGGATCGTTACGAATCACTTAAAAATATTTAGAAAGGAGATGCTTTGTCTTTAAATCCAACACGTTAATTTATAGTATTCCTAAAAAGCACTACAAAAGTTCTGAAAGCTGTTGATAATTTTAAATAGTATAATGTCGCTGATTCTGACTATTATCATATAATTCAATAAATGCTCTCCACACTAATATACATATATAGATATGTATTTTTCTTTTTTTGTAAATTCGTGCTAAACCTTCAATCATTGCCAATGAATTGTAACAAAAAACTCAAAATGTTAAACTCAAAATGTTTTAAATGATAACATCTGACAACTTCTAAAGTTAAATGCTTGACATTCCATAGGATCATGGTAGACGAAGGATATGTTTTTGACGAAAGATTATTCGAAGCGATTTTCCTACAAATGTAATTGTTCATAGAAACGGTAATTGTTCAAGGAACGATGTTAGCTGACGTTTAATAATAATGATAATAATAATAATAACAATAATAATAATAATAATAATAATAATAATAATAATAAAAGCAGATGTGGCCGCTGTTTGAGACATGGGACGAAAAATTTGTATATCACTGTCCACGAGATATTTTTATTATGATA
>NC_057700.1:4668040-4669314 GCF_014466175.1 Vespula pensylvanica | reverse complement strand
AAGAATGAATTCAGAAAGAATCAAAATGAAACTAAGAGAGATTTAATTTTCAAGATAAACCTGCAAGCACGAGGTTCACGTGACAAATCAAAAGATTTACTGTTAATTAAGATAGAACTGTTAGGTCAGGAATACTTTTAAACTATATATTTACGTCGCCGGGTCATCATTATTCCATCAATTTAAAATAAGTAATTATTCAGTACAATTAAAAATAGAGGAAATTATGAATTCAATATTTCAAATATTCATATGTATTTATAAACTATTCAAAATATTTAACGTACGTTTCTCAAAAATATAGGAATTGGGATTAATTAATTAGTAATGTAGCGCGAATACTCTTGTTAATAATTCTTCATAAGGATTAAATGAAAATACATGTACGTAATACGTACTTCCACATGTAGCGTCAAATACCTTCATATTATCCATTTTGTTATTATCTTTCTCCCTTTGCGTGTGCACTTGTGCTCGAATGTATGCGCGACTTCAAGTGGGCAGTAATGCGTGCGCGGACGTGTGTGCCTGTGCGTAAATAATTGCCTCTTCTGAAAATAAGAAAGGTATTTTCCGCTTGTTTTTCTCTCATCAAACCATAGCAGACAATTGCATAATTTAATTATCTATTTAGCTGCATCGTTTAATTATCCGTTTACTTCTTTTACAAAGCGAGGTACTACCTCATTGATTTAGTATTTTCATATAATCGACTACGTTTTCCTAAAAATTTACTCCCTATTGGAGGATTTAAAAAAATGATCTAATTATACTGCTAGTTATCTAATAATTCTTATTATATTGTTTAAACTAGTTAGTTCTTAGGAAAATATTATATTTCTTTAATCATTTATTTCTTATTACGTATAACTGAGTACAGTAGTGATTTTATTATATTTCTAATAATATAATATTTGGGATTGTATTATCCGAATGATTTAATTTCTTAAAAGATACACATATAATGTAATACTTATATAATATTTTCTCCATTTACTACTAATTATTACTTAGGATAATAGTAGAAATCTTATTCTACTTTTTCTAGCTATCGTAACCGATCAATATCGCTCAAATCATAAATTACAAAAAGTGTAGAAAGGTAGCTATACCGTGAAATAATTTCCCTTTTAAATACAATCTTTTAAATTTTATGTTGTAGGTAATGTCAAAATTTTCTTTGCGAAAAATAATTAAAAATAAATAAATGAATACACAGAAAGGAATAAAGACTTCTCTCTTTCAGAAGAAAATAAACAAAAGTCGATTGTCAG
>NC_057700.1:4666536-4667940 GCF_014466175.1 Vespula pensylvanica | reverse complement strand
AGGAATAAAGACTTCTCTCTTTCAGAAGAAAATAAACAAAAGTCGATTGTCAGATAGTAAAATGATCAAAGAAAAAATGATCAAAGGATATGAATATGGAGAATGATGGATAGAGAGAATCAAAAGGAGAAGAAAGAATCAGAAAGAGGAAAAAAAGATAAAGAGAAGCAAATATTACCCGTAACGATAACATCGATCCAAAATTATTGGTAACATTGCGACGAGATTACCGGGGATGATATGCTCGTCATGATGTAAAAATTCTAGGGGATCTAAACAGCGCATGCTCGGATCAATGTCTGGAACTCGGAGAGATGGTGTGAGGAGAAACAGGGAGGAGAAACCCAGGTTTAATACCCGAATCGATCCAATTCGCTAGAAGAGACTACAAGCTATTTGATGAGAGTTAGACATGCCGTTTATTTTGAAATGAGTCGCCGATCAGACCAGTTATATCACCTCAAGTTGGAGTAACGTAATAGAAGCAAATTAATCTATGTAACGAAAAAGAAGAAAGGAAGGAATGGGGCTGTTGTTGTTCAATCAAATTTTAAAGTAGTTCTGAAGAGGAAGACAATTCAGAGGAAAGATAAGTTTAAGATCGGATGCTGCAGCTATATTGTGAAGTTAAACTTTTTCACCATGCTCTGGGTAAGATAAATCATATTTGAATTTTTTTATTTGTCGGTTAATCAATTAGAATAGAGAAACGTGATTCGATGATATCAAGAGAACAGAGAAACAGTTTGTCTTTGAGACAAATTGCAATCGAAACGATATTATTTTCTTCTGTGATTAAATTTTCTGTTTTTAATTTTGCTTTTTTAATTATTTTACCATCCGTTTGCATGATATATTTCGAAAGTTCATTCCAGAAAGGAGATACTGACACTCTTTCTTATAAAAATAAAATTCTGTATGATGACTCAAATTTTTAAATAAATAATTAGAATGTTTAGAAAGTATATTAAAAAATTAATTGAACATCTTTAGTATTTTCGGAAGACTGAAATATTTTTGATAATAATAAAATATCAAATGGATCAAAATTATTTAATAATTTTTGTAAACGTCAACGTTGATATGGTTGAATCGAAGTAATTATAAAGTATTCGGAGAGAATAATTTAAAAATATTTGATCATTTTAATATGTCTTATTAATATTATCATTATTATTATTATCCTTTAAATAATGAGTCGCATGTTGAAATTTGATTTATATGAAGTTTATTATTTATTATCCGTTCTTAAAAATATTAATAAGCCCGGTCAATCGAAATGTTGATATTAATATTGATATTTATTTAAATAAGTATATGCGTATTTATTTATAATCTTTGTTCGTAGGTAATTTTTATGGCAATGAATTTCACCATCCGACCGATGTAAACAATGTTACAACC
>NC_057700.1:4464000-4666436 GCF_014466175.1 Vespula pensylvanica | reverse complement strand
ACGACGAGTAATAATAATAAAATTTGATAAAATTCTTTTATAAATTTCTATTTGGTTTATATTATAGTTTCATTCGTGGGGTAACAAAAATTATAACATTTGGTTGTTCGTGAATCTATCCCACTTTCGCATATCATTTTGCATAGAACCAAAAAGTTGGAATACTGCTGACCTGAATGATATACGCAGCAAGGTAATATTAAAAAAATTTAATAAAATATTTATAACAATATAAAAATACATTGGAAAGATAATATTCAACAGTCACTTTTTTTAATTACAGGGTTGCTATAAAAGTGTATTAAAGGTTATAAAAGTCACACGTCATTTATCTTATTGATAATATGAAATAGAGAAGATTAAGGACAGTTCACAACATGTCCTCAGGTTCCAGTTTTAATCTTTTCTCTAGATCGTCTTCCTATTCGGAACTCCTTTAAAATTTGATTGAACAACTGTGTCCCCTTCCTTCCTTTCTTTTTTCTCGTTAAGTACATTACTTTGCTTCTATTACGTGGTTCTGCCTTGAGGAGGTATGATTAGTTACGTCGGCGATTCAATTCAACATAAACAACTTATTCAATTCTATTCGAATCCTACTTATTCGAGCAAAAAATTCCATTTTGATACACGTTCCGCCTATCTCGTCAAACAGCCCTCTGATAGCTTTTCTGATCTCAATCGATCATATCCTCTAGCTAAAGCTACCTACCTATGGATCTTTTGAAAAAAGTATTTCGTTTCCTCGTTCCATTATTCGAATAAACTTATGTAAAACAACGTCATATTAGTCTTGTTAAAGTTCGCTGTCACTTTCATAAATTTTGTCTTCTTTCTCGTTAATCTCGATCACATAATGAATACGGTATGGATCTTTACGAATCACCTAAAACAAGATCGACGTTTGACATGGAAATACCTTTCCTTTACATCCAGTACCTTGATTTATAATATTCCCAATAGTTTTGGAAGTTACTGATAATCTTAAACAGTATAATTTCGCCGATCCTGACCATTACTATGTAATTTAATGTGTGCTTTCCACGCATGAGGTATATAGATATTTTTTTTGTTTTTCTTTTTTTCTGAATTCATGCTAAATTAAAGCATCATGTCATTACCGATGAATTGTAACAAAAAATTCAAAATGTTAAATTACATCGTTTTAAATGATAACACCTGACAACTTAAAAGTTAAATGCTTGATATTCCATAGGATCATGGTAGATGAAGAATTATGTTTTTGACGAAGGATTATTCGAAATATTTCTCTTACAAATGTAATTTTTAATTTGTTTAATAGAATAAAGGAATTTTACAAAAAGATTTATATAGTATGAAAATTGTATTATCATTTATATCTAATATTATTATTATACTATTCTTATATATAACTCAGACTTACACAAAGAAACATTAAGACTGTTCATCACATTTTAAAGTTTGATCTAGGACTCTTTCTCAAATTTTAGAAAAAGCTTTATTTTCTTCGACAAAAAATCGATATAGGCGATATTTTTCCGACAATAGTTTATTTACAAAAAAAAGCGTTTTTAAAAATTTGAGAAGATAGGATCCTAGATTAAATCTTTCTCTTTAAAATAAGATCTTGTTCATCAAAATCTGTCAAGAATTACGCTTGTTTTCATTAACACTTGTTAATAATATTTACTCATTAAGATCACATAGATCTTCTTCGTTCAGTATTCATTGACTTATTTCATATTCTTATTAGTACACTATTTTATTCATTATTTTTGATTCTCTTTTATTTCATAGGACTTCGGTCGTCACAATTAAAGCATCCCTTATTTACCGTACCATTGTTTCCTTGAGACACCCTCTTTCTTTTTTGACCTTGGTAATTTTTTCTTTTTTTTTACAGTTGACTTTCATTATATACATTGATGATGTTTCAACTTTTTTACAGTTTGCAAATCATTTTGGTAGTACATAATATAATTTTATTTATTTCGTTGTAGTGCATTCCATTAATTACATACTGAATTAATGCGTTATACACGATATCATCTTGAGCGACGATTTTGTGCATCTTATAGATATATTCTGATGATTTCTTTCTCTAATTTTTTATGGACGGTATAACTCTTGATTACTTTGGTAAATCGTTTCTTTAACATACGCTTTAGTTAATTCCACGTTTTTTTCTCAGTCTTCAAAATGTACGGCTAACGATTTAGAGAATCGCTAAGGAGTATCTTGGTCCATTCATATAACTTAGCCATTTTCATCTTTAAAATCCGTCAACCAAACTTTCATCGTCCCTAATTTCATCTTTGAAGGTCAATGCGACTATGAGTCATCTTGAAAAGAGCACGGACACCATACAATGTTCGTCATCATGCGAGCTATTGTCTTCAAGATCATCATCGTTATCGTTGCCATCGTCGTCCTCATTGTCTTTGCTGTGAACTTAATCCAATTTAGCTTTGCTTTGAAAACCACTCGCCAAATTTTCTTTACATCCTAACATATTGAGTTCCTGCTTTTTTAGCTTACCACCCCTTAATTCGTCTCTTTTTAATTCTTTTATTTAAAAAGTGATATTTAAAAAGTGAAGTTTTTATTCTTTTTTTTATAAAGTGATCGACGCCGATAGACTGAACGATTTAACTTATTTCTTTGTCACTAATGATGATAACTTGTTTAATATAATTTGCTTTGATTATTTCATTGTTATAGGTTCAGATCTATCCCATTTGGTTTGATACTCAATCCCGCTTGAGTATCCATAACGTAGCTTTAATGTAGCATTAATTATTTGCTCGTACAAATTTGAATATCTCGATTAAATCGTATCTCCTTTTAATATTTCATTCGATGGAATATTATTTTCCGATTATCCTTGCAACGTTACATATATATTTTCTTTTTTCAACAGATGATGTTTTCGATCGATATTAAGATCGATATAAGAGATTATAACTTTTGTCTTTTCTTGGCTGATAGGTATAAAAATTTGTATTCTTCTCTTTTAGGGCCTTAGTTTTCTGTAGGTGTCAAAGGCATTAACTTGCACTTTAACGTGGTTGTCCTTTAGTTGCTTTAAAGTGTACTCGTCTTTAGCTATTTCTTTCCAAAGATCAATTAGTGGTACAATGATCTGAGCTTCTACACGCGTTGATGGGAGTTTTGGCTGTGGATTATTCCTTTCCATTCTATCGTTTTTTGAAAATACTTCATCTACTTCGTAGTTTGCTAAATGAGTTGCTCACTGGTATTTTGCTTAGCCATTTATCATGTTGGTCGTTCAGATCTGCTACGTAACTATTTAATGTGTTGAATTGCCGTTTCTTTGTAGCATCATGTTTAGTGTTAGGGTTATCGATATTCAGTGGATCTGTCGAAGTTTCTAGTCTCCGAATTATCGATTGATTGTTAATGGTATAATTTTTGCTATTTTTGTTAATAAATAATTTTAAATTATCATTTTGCGCCATTAATAACTCAAACTTACCGTAACGGCTGACAGAAAATATGCAGATCTCCAAATAAAAAGATAACTATAGATTCGAGTAAACTTATAATCGTTAATAGTAAACACTAAATATAATCTCCTAGAACGAATGTATACACGTCGACGTTCGAGAGTAAACTGATACAATCATATGGAAAGATGATACAAATTTTCTATCGTCCGCATATTTACATATGTAAATATAGAAAGTTACCGTGTAATATAATTATCTGATATAACAATTATAATATTAATTTAATCGTCTAATAAAATTATTCGATATAACAATTATAATATTAACTAATATGATTATTTTAACTCTTTCTCTACGTCACGTAAATTATTGTTATCCAATTCAAGTTGTATTAAATGAACACAATCAAAACTACGAATCAATGCAAAATTTTGGTGCCATCCATTGTGAAATAAAGCCAGTGATAACAGAAAAGAGAATCAAGAAAAACATGTGTTGTGTTAATAAATATAAAATATATCTATGAATATAAAATATATCTAAAATGTGTAATCATAATAAATATAAAATGTATTTATAAAGATAATTTATGTAAATGTAAAATGTATCTATAAAATATATTTATATTTAGTTAGAACTTTTATCTAATTATATAATTTGATAAGAAACAATTTTATTATTTGTTTTTACTTCGTAATATTATTTCAATTATGCGTGTTATTATGCGTAATATTATTTTAATTATGTAAAAGAAACGAATTTGAACAAAACATATGAACTATATGAACATATATTACCGATAAAAATTGTTTAGTAAAGGAAGAATGTTACAAAGAGCTGCAAATTCTGAAAGTAGATATTAAGAGAACGATGATCACATGGGAAACATATATGTATATACATATGTGTGTGTGCGAGCTTGCATAGGCGTTTATATGTGAAGGAATGCAATGCAATGAAGTTAACGAATTGTAATTATCTAAGAATAGAAAATAGTTAGTCAAACTTTATAGAGCAAAAATTAAAAGAGATATATACATATATGATATACTAAATATGTATGTATCTCTAAAGCAACTATAAAGAAAGTTACAAATAAAAGTTTTTTGATTTTGTAGGGTAAATGTAACAGCATATTTTCTTCTGATTCGATCGAATGTTTTCTGATGAAATTAAGTCTACTTGTTTTTTTAAATGAAAACTCATAGTTCGTCTAACAATCTGTTCTTTTACACGAGAGAATGAACTTCTTTCCGAAACAGATCGTTTTATCCAGTCTCTACTTATTACGATATTGGTTTTTTATATTTTTCCCATATATCTTATAATTTATTTCAGTAATAAACATTAGGTAAATTGTTGTATCCGTGGAAAGTTACACGTGAACGTTGATCTCATTTAAGCAACGCTTGCATTGATAAGATCAATCGATCCGATATAATTGCATTGAAACTCTTGAAACTTTGCGGGATGTATTGACTATAAATATTGTTGTCTGGCGGGTAAATGTCCCTTTCGATTCTTCTTTTGTAGTCGTTTATTGCCTTAATTATTTCTTTTCTAGGAATGTTTAGCAGTAGAAATTTTAAACTGCCTTTTCTTACGTAAAATAAAATGACGTTATACAAATTACAAGTTTATATAAAGAGAATAATATATTATATAAAGATGAAGTTGACCTAGAAATAACCATCAAAATATCCATCGAATCAGATATAATTATATAATAAAAAAAGATATATATTTGTGATATATATATATATATATATTTGTGAAAGAATATGTTTATATCTTCGAATGCCTCGTGAGATCGAATGAAATCTTCTTTCCGAACTTTTTTCTCGAAAACGTGATGTTTCCTAGATATTTATATTACGTGATGTCTTAATTTACAAAATATATATTTCATATTAAATGGTACATATTAGAAATATACCTATTATACATTATTTTAATACGTTTAACGTTTAAATAAATTTAACGAATTGGTCCAACATATTATATACTTAACAAGAGATTATTACCAATCACAACTAAATCATATACGATTCATTCTATTTTATAGGTGTAAATTTTAGTCGAAGTGGTTTGAACGGATGCAGAGTAAGATCTATCATTTGTACATCATCAACCGATTCCAAATAAAAATTGTGCAATATATGAGCTACCATTATTTTAAGTTCGAGCGTAGCGTATTTTTGACCTACGGAAAAGAAGCGATAACAAATAATTTCAATTTTGGACCTAAGGAAAAGATCAGAAAACATAATTATTTTAATCTTCTCTCATTCAGTCTTTTCGACTCAACATTTACCGATACAATTTCTTGAACCTGCACTAAATGGTATATACGAGTAAGGATTACGTCCTTTCATATTTTCCGGTAAGAATCTATCAGGATTGAAAACATTAGGATTTGGCCAATATTTTGGATTTCTGTGTATGCTATGAATGTTTACATGACAGATCGCACTAGCTGGGATTACATAATTTTCTGCAAATAGATATCATTAAACGATGAAAACGTTTAATATAAATATATTTCATACTCAGCTGTAAATCCTGAGATATATGACGAAATATAGCATGAACGCTTAGATATAAACGAAGTGATTCTTTTATACACATCTTCAAGTACGACAATTTTTGTAGTTCCAAAATCGTCAGTTCGTTATTTTCTTCTTTCATAACCGTGTTCACTTCCCCTCTTATACGTTCCTATTAATAAATGGATCATTAATTATTAGTTATTTTTGATTTATTCGTCGATGAATGTTTTCTTTTATTAATCTCTTAATTTGAAAATGTTACCTGGACATCTTTGTGTTTTGCAAAAAGAGACAAAGCAAAGGACAACGTCGATGCTGTAGTGTCATGACCCTACGAAGATTTTCTTCATAAATAATTATCTTACTTTTTCTTATTCATCGAAATTAATTATTATTCTAAAATCTACCCCGAACATGAAAGTATCGACTTCTTCTCGAATTCCTTTCTCATCGATTTGATTACCGTTTAGAGAACTGGCAATAAGTAGATCTAACAAAGCAAGTCTTTTCTTCGTATCTGTTATGAAAAAATCCGATTAATATATCTACAGAAATTATGATTTATTGAATATTATTAAACAAATTAACATATTATTATTGTTATCGTTTGATTCTTTGGATAAAACGCCATTCTCATTCATGTTTGTAACGTTTTGTAAACATTTCCAGTTTGTTTCTTCGTGGAAACTTTTCTTTTCTGCAATTATCTGAAATAAGAGTAACGAATTAAGTTTTTATCAGTTTCTTTTGTAGACGACCATACGAAGAGAATGCAAATATAGTATCGAAGTAATACCATGGTCTTACTATCCTAATATTAATATTAATGTTTTGGATTGACGAATTTTACGTTTAATAATGCTTACCATTATTAACTTGAAGATGATATATATTTCCTATTATGGGATATGCTTTTGGTCCTGGAATATGGTGAAGTATTTTTCTTACTCTACCATATCTTATTAAACAATGTAATATAAATAGCAGGAAAAGTAAACTTGACGATATCGTTAGGAACATTATATCTATGGAAAGAAACGGAAGCAATTGAATAAATTCGTTCAAATCTACAATCGTATACAGTGATGATAAACAAACATTTATTACGTTGTTGTCCTTACGTACATGTATATATATATATATATATATATATATATATATATATAACAATTAACGAATATAATCATTTTAAATGTCAGATATAGAATCTAACTTGCAAATAATAAAATAACATATATATACGTTATTTTAATATTCTCTTAGTACAATAATCATATCTTCGTTTTTTTTTCAAAAAAAGTTATAAACATAAAAACACCTTTCACGTATTGGCTATTGATTTAATAAACGAATACAAAAATGAAATGAATTTAAATTTAGAGAAATATGTTCATAGTGTATCTTCCACTGAAACAAAAGAACGATAACACTATCGTATCGAAACTTCATAGTTAAAACTTTTTCTCGATCGTATAATTTTAGGAAAAAAATATTCCAAAGTAATTATTTTTTTAATGCACTTATTTAATTATTAATTATTTCACTACATGGACCAAACGTTTTAAAATGGATGAATTAAATTGTCTTTTTATTTTAATGTTATAGTATACAACAATAATTTACTATGATATATTATTGTTATTTACTATATACTGATTACTATTACTATTACTACTTACATGATTAGATCTTACTGTGGTTTTCCAAAAACAGACTATAAATTTAAAGCACTAGTAAAACGTATTTAGTGAATCATTGAAATGTTGAGTAAATAATTCTTGAGGAATCAAAGATTATTCGCCTTATATATTGATAAATTAATTTTGTTGGCCAAATTATATGTTGGCCCTAATTTCCGATATACTTTTCAATATACTTAATAATTATTAACTAATGGCATAATATCTTTGTCAATATATAATATGAGTATGATAGTTGTCCAACGCATAATTCGTTTATTACAGGAAAAATATTAAATCGGGATTACAATGGCCGCTAGATAAGGCACAATAGTAGAGTATAATTCTCTAATGACCTGCTCGATCGTCTAATTGAATTATTTTAAATTCTTTTATATGAAGTTTTCTCAAAGTAAAAGTATATCAAGTACAGCCAGAGGTAGGTAAAGAAGCTAGTGGTATAGAATTCCAAATTTATTTAATAACAGTAATTAACATGCCGTATAAATTTTATCAGTAAGATAATTGATCGGAAAGATTAAATGATAAAACAGATTTTTCGAAAAAACTAATATCAAAATTTATTACTACTTACCTTAGAATAATACTCTTTTCCATTGTTACAACTATTCTCTAAAATAATGTGTTATTTATCGATACCTAAACTAATAAACATGTGTTACTTTGCAAACAAAATAAATATATGTTACTTTTCGATATCTCGGATTTATATAATTATACATTTTTATAATTAATATTCGCGGATGAAGTATTGATAACGCTGTACGTTTTGTTCGCAACTACAATGCATACGATGCGTGAGAAAAATCTTGTTATATTACAATCAATTAACAACTGAGATGATTTTACAAGTATCTTACTTTTTATGACCAATTCGTAACTTAGATTATTTAACAAGTAATCAATTCGTGACTAATCCGAATTTGCGATTCATTTGTTACGATCAACTCGTGACTGATGTCCGATCTATCCGTAATAATCTCGTGTTCCTTTCTCGGAGCTTATTCTTGAAGAAAGATTTGCCAAATTTTATCGTAAACACTGGGTCGATATTTCCTTATTTCAGACATTTTCCTGTGCAGTTTCTCGAAAGCAAATAAAATTGCTTAGTAAATCGTTCGGAATCGTCTAGACTCATGCAAGTCGCGATCTTAGAAAGATGACAATTCTGAAATGTGCAAGATACACGATTCTCGAGGTTATTCTTATCAAAATCTAACGATCTAAATAATACCATGTTTATATTTCGAACAACCGACCGCTCTCCTTTTCGCAAATCCATGATGAACTATTCTAATGAGGTTAAATATTCTCATATTTTAATATTTAAAACGATTCACTAGTTTGTTATAACCTCTACTTTAAGAATCTGTGTATCTAGTACATTCATTGTCGGAACAAATCAAGTTCAGTTTCAAAACCATATTTTTCATAGTTACAACGATTAGAAATATTCGATTACGAAGAGTTCTTTACAAAAAGCTGAAACAAAAACAACGTTAAACAAAAACATTTTTATTTTATACTTTGAATCATAAAATGTTATGTATGATTTGATGTAATGCAAATGATCGTTATATAATATATTATTTTGTTGCGTCGATTATTTTGTTCACCATCGAGCGGAAAGTGTGAGCCATAAATTTTCGAACGAGTAATGCAACAAATTTCAATCTTCAGTTCGATTCTAATCCTCCATTCCGTTTTATTTTAGTTCGAAATTAATCTCAAAATTATTATAAAAAGCCTGAGGTTTTAAAATAAATATTCATATAAGTACCATCTATATTCTCTCTCTCCTCCCCCCTCTCTCCCTCTTTCTCTCACCCTCTCTCCCTCTCTCTCCTCCTCTCTCCCTCTCTCTCTCCTCTATCTCATGTTTTTTCCTCGTTATACATAACGTTAAACTTTCTCATAATGATCAACAATCAATTCTATATTATTCTTTTTAAACGAAAACTTTCTTTTTTTCCGCATACGCCAAATTCTCTCATAATCTTTCCTTTCGTAAAAAAATATTATTACTGCAAGTTCGAGAAGTATTTTAGAAGAATCTCTTTATTAAAGGATTCATTTAAATCATACACATATAAATATCATGCAATAAAGAAATTGTGTTGTTCATATCGTTGTTTTCCTCATTATTACTAAATCATTTATCTTTTATTGATTAAAACGACACAATCTTGCTTGATGTATTTCTCGAAAGAATGTAATAAAATTATAACATGTTTAAAAATAAAAAAAGTGTTTGTTACTTATAAAAGTTACTTTATTTTCGAAGTTACGTCATAGTTTCGATATAATTTTACAGTCAGCGTTTTGATATATTATCGTATACGTGTGTGCATATACACACACACAAACACATAACTATCTTCATGATTCATTCTTTGATTTAAGCATTCAATAAAACAATTTGAATCTTCATTACTGGTTTCGATATTATCTGGAGTTGGTTTTTCATTATTATTATCATCTTTTATATATGGAAATATTACGTTATCTAGTAGTGTTTTATCTTGGTGTCTGTAATTCTGGAACTATATGTAGGTAAAATTAAACACAATTTTTTTAGTAATACAAATCTTACAAATATCCGTATGTTTTCTCTCGATTTTTTGATTTCTTAAATCTCTTTCTAGGACTGTGTTGATTGAAAGGTTAATTTGGAAAAGAATTTAAATAGAAGAGAAAAAAAGGAAACGAAAATTCACAATGTATAGTAACTCAAGGTTCTCGAATTCATCGATGTCTAAATCGATAGACATTGAGTTTTTCTATCTGATCTACGAAGTTCAGAATGGATTTCGTGATTCAAAGAAACAAATCCTTAAAGGGATAAACGGTTTTTTTAAATCCGGAGAAATGACAGCTATCATGGGCCTGTCCGGAGCTGGAAAATCAACGTTATTGAACATTTTGACGGGATTCAAACAAGACAAGAGCTTAAAGGGAAAAATAAATTACATCAATAACGAACGAAATAACATTACTTGGAACGAACATAAAAAGTACTCCTGTTATATATCTCAAAACGATCATCTTCCGAATTTATTTACAGTGAACGAAGCGATGACAATATCAGCCAATTTGAAAATAGATCGGAATCTGAATCGAAAAGCCAAACAGATTTTAATCGACGAGATTTTAGATACATTGGATTTGACGAAGACAAAGAATACGCGTACGAATGAATTGAGCGGTGGACAAAAGAAGAGACTAAGTATCGCGTTAGAGTTAGTTACTAATCCTTCGGTGATGTACTTAGACGAGCCTACGACTGGTTTGGATTCATACTTTTCTCTTCAATGCGTGAAAATGCTACAAAAGCTAGCAAAAGGTAGCAGAACGATAATCTGCACGATCCATCAACCTAGCGCGCTAATATTCGAGATGTTCGATCATCTTTATTTGCTAGCCGATGGACGTTGCATGTACGAGGGAGCGCCTCAAAGTATAGTCCAATACTTTGCTAATTTAGATCTCCATTGTCCAAAATATTATAATCCTGCGGATTATATGATAGAAATCGTTAACAACGAATACGGGAACTTTAGCGATCAACTCGTCGCAGCGATCGAATGTAACAAAGCGGTTTGGCGAGCAAATTCTTCGGAGAAATCGGCAACAATTGTCGAAGACAAGGATACTCCAGATTACAACGAGGAAGAGAAAAGGACACTCTGGATAAAGGCTCCTTCCGAATTTAAAAAATTTTTGATTTTACTCGATCGTTATTTTGTACAATTTCACAGGAATTGGACCATACTTTACCTGAAGCTGTATATTTATTTTCTCGTAGGTATATTTCTTGGACTATTCTTCAAGGACGCCAATGTCGATTGTCACAAAATCATTAAAAATATCAAATATCTTGTCATCGTCACTATTTTCCTCTCTTACACAAACATAATGCCGGCTATATCGAAAATCTCTTCGGATCTAGCGATACTGAAGAAGGAGCAATTTAATAATTGGTATCAGCTGAGAACTTATTATCTCGCTTTGCTAATAGCTAATATGCCTGTCCAATTATTTTGCACTCTTACTTTTTCTTCCATTTCATATTTTCTTAGTAACCAACCGTTCGAGTGGAACAGATTCTTTATGTTCTTTGGGATCGCTATCTTAACAAACTTCATCGCTGATAGTTTAGGATTCATTATCGGTATTTTGCTCAATCCCGTGAACGGTATCTTCACAAGTTCGGTCATCATAGGCATATTCTTATTGTTCGAGGGTGGTATTATTTTATTCAACCACATGCCAAAGTATCTCTATTACTTTAGTTATTTTAATTACTTCAAGTATAGTTTTGAAGGTTTGATTCAATCCATATACGGATACAATCGCGAGAAATTAAACATTTCTATCGATCTCGCATATTGTTTATCGCAATCACCGCAAATTGTTTTTAGGGAACTTGAAATGGAAGATGATAAATATTGGCTGAATCTACTCATTCTAATCACCTTTTTCATTTTCTATAGAATTGTTGGTTACTACGTGTTGAAAAGAAATTTATTGCTAATGTGATATGACAACATGAAAAATAACAATTATAATATATATATGCATATATAATTTATATCGTAACAATAATATAAATATACATATATAGTATATCTATATTACAAACATATCATTAAAAATTGTTATAAAACAGAATTCTTACATTATCGAAAACTTTTCAAAACCGATCTACGTTATATATTAATAGTTAACATCAGATTTGTAAATATCATTACACCTTAGTGTGAAATGAGTGTTTTAAAAATGCATATATTCGCTTATTATAAAATATAATATATTTATATAAAATATGATATATTTTATAATTAGTTATTCAATAAAATTTATTCTTTATTCGGATTATCTGAGTTAGATCATCAAATTATTTACAACATCTTTAATACTTTAGTTCCAGCACGTTTATAAAAGAATAAGTTTGTCGTAAATGAAATGCATCGTTGGCAATCAGACTCTAACGTAATCAAACGGTACCTTATAGATGCTCGATAAAAATGTTTCTGTTTTATAACCTCGGTGATACGTATTTGATAAAGTAAATATAATAAATAAAATTATTCTTTAAAAAGAATCATGACTTATTTGAAGGTTCACTTATTAATATTATATATTTAATGTGTATGCAACATTTGTAATCACAAAATGATAAAATTATAAAAACATTTAAAAATGCAACAATGTTTAATATTAAAATTAATATAAAACGATATAATTTCACAATAACCAGCAATTTGATGGATGGATCGTGCTAGCATAAAATAAATGAAAGTAAAAAAAGATGCAAATATAACAAGCATACCGAACATAATTTGAACATCCATTCTTTGAGGGAACAACCATTTGGATGGTCACTACTGGTTTTGGTGATATTTAAATTTCAGTTCTAGCTATTTATCTTCTTTTACGAAAATTTTACGTTCCTTAATAGTTTGAGAGGATGTTTTTTAATTTTGATATTAGTAATCGTTGAAATAGAAAAAGTAAGATCAGAAATAATATTTTTTATAATGCAAATTTTACAAGTATGTTGTATGTCTCTTTTTAATTTTTTAATCTTTTTTTAATCTTCCTTCTTTCTTTATTTATTTTTTCTTTTTTGTAGGAATATTTTGCTGAAAAAATTCCATTTGGAAGTGTTATATTTGAAATTATTTCCCTACTATTACAAGAAAACTATTACAAAAGGATCAACAACAGAAATTATTTTCTCCTTAATTATTCTCATCGTATTTTATTAATTGGTCCTTTTGAATCGAAGATTCATGTTTATGAAAAAATATTTCTGTCGCATGATCCGTTCTACAATATCCTTTGAAAATTTTTTTCTACATAGAATACTTTCTTACAATTAGTTTAGACAAGTATATAAAAAAAAATCATTAAATTATCGATAATCGGTCAAAAAACTGTAGTTTCGACAGTTGATCGTAAAGCTGTAATTCATTCAACTTCGAACAGATGGCACATCAATCAATTTCGTGATATTCACAATATTCGACTTTTTTCATTAACTTTGCATATTAATTATTATGAATTATATAGAGACAGATTTGCATTCTAATTCTAATCTAAACATTATTACTTATTTTCTTCCATCTAAAGCAAAAATTATTGATACATTATTTTTACTGTCGATATTAAGTCAGAAGCATACGAGTCTAGATAAGAAAAATATCGTCAATCTGAACAAAATGTTAGTATTTTTTCGAAATGCTATTATTTGCATATTTGCATTACTTTATTATTATTATATCTTATTATTACTTAAATATTTATTTACAATAGAAATTATATACAAAATATGTATATATATACAATACGCAAGCACACACACACAAAATAGATTTATGTATATATACAATAGATTTATATAAACATATGTATATATACAATATAATAGGTAAGTAGACATACGTATCTAATAAATTTCTACTTCTAAAAAGTTATCTAAAATCGATATACATTATATGTCAGTAGTTAACATCAGATATGCAAATATTGTTACATGTTATTCTATTATATCATACACAAAATTTTCAATAGTTTTTTTAATAATATATATATTCTTTTATTATAAAATATATCTTTTATAATAAGTTATTTAATAAAATCCGTTATTTATTCTTGTCATTTAACTTAAGTCGTCTGATTGTGACCTTTAACCCTTTCGTTTCTTCAGGCGAAAATATGTTTCTATAGATAGGATAAATGGCTGGAAACTATATTTTAACACAATTGAACGTTATTGATTTATATTGCTTAACAATTGTTACTAAAGAATTAATTTTACAGCAAGCTCGTTTATACTACGCGATAATTGTAAGAATACAGTTAATATGATGCTATTGTGCAAATTTTCTTGTCTGTATAAAAGCAAAGCTTCAAGTAGCAACGAATATGTAAATCAAAATCACATTGATGATATTGAAAGACGTTAGTGTAAATTTTTGATATTTTAGTTTACAGGGAATTTTTAAATTATAGAACAAACTTAATGATAACAGCATCACTCAAGATCGAAAAGATCGATGAGATCAAATAAATCACCCATATTGAGACTTCATAACTGTTGCCATTCATATGAGAGATAGCATTTTCTGTGATTATTCGATGATACTTAATCAGCATTTTTTTTTTTTTTTTATTTTATTACATTCTTATTTTCCCTGATGTGAAATTTGTACCATTTAATTTGTGATACAAATACTAAAGTACTTATAATAAATATTTGATATGTTTTATTTCACGAAATGAAATTTTTATCGTATTATGAAAAATGTCGCTGTTTCTTATCAATTGTCAAAATTTCTCCCTTTTATTAGTTTAGTTATGCAATTTATGTTTTTATATCGGATGATGCAGTAATGCATCTTTTCAAAAATGAAAACAGAATGGCTGAAGCAGTAGTAAGTACGTTTTTTTTTTAAATAAAAACTGGTATAGCAAAAATTAGGAAAAAAATCCTATTTTTTCATATATGTAAATATTGACAGCTAAAAGTTAATTTAATAATTACTAAATATTTTTAGAATGGCTGAAATTATATATTAGTAAATCTTTTTGAAACGTACTTAAGATAGGATGAAACTTTCCGCTATATAATTAAACTTATTTCGCATGTCAGTTACCATATTTGCAAACTCACGCATAATTAAAAGAAAATAAACTTTCATAATCAGTTGCGCCTTAAAATTCTAAAACTATTCTAACATTAATTAAAGTCAAAGGTTAATTAGTCCTTTATTAAAAAATTATAACATTTTATTGGCACTATGCAACTCGAAAATTTATTTGACCGCAATTAAATTTATTTGGTTTCTATTAATTTTATCATTGATTAAATACTGACTTCAAACTTCGTCTTTTTTATTTGTTCAAAATATTTGTCATCTAAATTTTCTAGTTTTAAACTAATAACTACCGTTGACTCAATCATTTTATATACTCTCCAAATAGCTTCTCGAAACTTTCTGTAACCAAACTGTTAATAAGTATAATACAATAAACAAAATTATTCTTTGAAAATAACATGATAACCTTGAAATTTCACTTATTAATATTATATATTTAATCTAGATGACAGATATTTTTAATTACAAGTTGATAAAATCAAGAAAACGTTTAAAGATAATATTACTTTTAATAATTTTGTTCTGATAAATTACAAAATTACATCTAATTTCACGGTAGTCAGCAATTTAAAAATGTAATATAATATAAATATCACAGACATCGTGTCTGAGGGTTCATTCTTCGACTGTTAAGCCATTTGGATCGTCATTAATGATTCCGTTGCTACTTAGAGTAGATTTCTAACTGTTTATCTTCTTTTTTACATATACGGAAATTTTATGTTACTCGATAGTGTTACATTTTATTTCAATGTATTTTGATCTTGATGTTTGTAATCGTGGAAAGTTAAAAAGTAAGATTAAAAATAATACTTTCCACAATATAAATTTTACATGTGCATATCTCATTCTAATTTTTCACTTTTTCAATTTTTCAATTATCTTATTTTTTTATATGACTACTTTGGTGGAACAGTTCTATTTGAAATTGTAACTTTTGAAATTATTCTTCGTTAAACTATTATAAACGAGTCAACTTGACTATAATAGCAATTATTAAATGTTTATTTTTCTTATTGTTTATCATCGTAATACATCATTCTAGACCCACATAATATTTTACCATGAGTGTCCTTTTTTAATGCTTTCGGTTAGAAGATTCTTGGTTAGGAGAGAAATTTTCGTCGTATATCTTACCTTGGAAATTCCTTCTAGAAGAAAAAACTTTCTTCGTTAGATAAGTATGTAAAAAGTAATCATTAATTTATCGATAATATCTATTAGTCAGTCACATACCGACGGTCGGTCACTCACCGACAATTGGTTAGTAAATTTTAGAGATTCATCAGATATTTGATAGATAACACCTCAATTAATTTCGTGATACCATAGGATATTCGACTTTACCCTCCGTTAAGATAATATCAGATTAGTTATTATTAATTACATAGGTATTTACAATTCTAATTCAGAAAGTATTAATTATTTGTTTTTGGTGTAGTAAAAATGTCAAGATATACAAGAAGAACGTTTATGTTTATCATATAAATTATATTAATCGTATATATAATCGTACGAGTCAAGAATATAAAAATATTATATTTTAAATAAAAGAAGAAAGGATTTGGAGAAAATTTCTTTAAAGAATGGATAAGAAGTTATATAGAATTTGTTTTCCTTCTTTTCTTTGTTTTTTGTTTTAACATCGTATTTATTCATGATATTTCTAAACTGTATCTTGAATTAATTTCTTTCAAAAAAAAAAGATTCAAACTAAATGATTTATTTACCTGAAGTTTGTATTACATTCTTAGTCCATTTGATATCAGTTTTGCTGGCACTCTCACGAAATGTGTATTTAGAACAGCCAATCCCAGGACTCGACAAATGTTATTAATTAACATATGATCTGCTGATAAATAAATTGCAGCACGTGATTGATAAATATTATATTTATAATCATATCTTTTTAAAGGAATACTATTCAAAAGAAAATACTATTTTTGTAAAAGATCAACGTTTATCAAACTCGTTATTAGATAGTCGAATGAAAAAGAAAAGGATAACGAAAAAGCAAATGTTTATAATATGTGGTAAGTTCTCTTGAATTTGTTGAAGTCTCGATTGATATCGAGTTTTTCAATGTGATGAATAAAGTTCAGATAGATTACGTGGTTCAAAGAAACAAATCCTCAGGAGGATCAATTTTTCTTATCGAGAACGATGTATTATCTATCGTGGGTCAGAAGAAAACTAGTAAATCGAGGTCATTGAACATTTTGACGAAATTTGAATAAAACAAGAATCTAAAGGACAAGATAAACTATCTCAATAACAAAGGAAATAAGAAATAGGTATAAAAAATATTACTGTTATATATTGCAAGAAGATCACCTTCCTAATCTATTACATTTACAATGAAATATTTATAGTGACATCAGCAAATTTGAAAATGGACAACAATCTGAATCAAGAGACGAAACAGATGCTGATCGACGTATAATCTATGTAAGTACTTGTGTGGAATTTGATGAGGATCAAGAACACGCCTACGAATAAACGGTGGATACCAGCATTGCTTTCGGTTAGAACTGTTAGATAATCCTTCGGTGATGTTTTTAGACGAGTCTACAACTGTTTTGGATTTCTCAGTCCGTGAAAATGCTTCAGAAGTTAACGACAGGCGATACGACGATAATCTGTACAATCCGTCAACCTAGTTCATCTGTTTACGAGATGTTCGATCACGTTTACTTGCTAACCGATAAACGTTGCATATATAGGATAGTAACTAAAAATATAAGCAACTATTTCGCTAATTTTATTCTGCACTACCCAAAATATCATAATCCTAGAGACTGTATTATTATAGCAACGAATTACATTATGAGAAATTCAGACATCAATTTATAAATATATAGATCAAGTAAAAGCCCCTTGATATTGAATATCATAAACATGCTGATTCTTTATTTACTTACTTTTTACACGATTACTTACTTTTTACTTTAGCCGATCGCTGAAGTTTCCGCGTTCGTTACTAAAGATTCCTATTATATAATCCGCAGGATTATGATATTTTCGACAATGCAGATCTAAATTAGCATAGTAGTCGATCGTGTTTTTAGCTGCTTCGTCGTACATGCAACGTCCGTCGGCTAGTAAGTGAACGTGATCGAACATCTTAAACGTCATTTTTAAGCTTACATCCTAATGTAAGCTGATGGATTATGCAGATTATCATTCTATCGCCTATCGCTAATTTCTGTTGCATTTTCACACAGTGAAAAGAGGAATAGGGATACAGACTGGTTATAGATTCGTCCAAAAACATCGTCATAAAATTATCAACCAGCACCATATGTAATTCATTACATATGTATATACGTAAGTACTTACTTACTTGATCCTCATCAAATTTATATTTATAATACAATATTTAAAATATCCTCGATCAGCATTTGTTCGGTTTTCTGATCCAGATTGTTACCTATCTTCAAATTGGCTAATATCGTCATCACTTCGTTCTCTGTAAATAGATTCAGAAGATGTTCTTCTTGCAATGTATAACTATCTTTATTTTCTTTGTTATTCAGGCTGTTCATCTTTCACTTTAAACTCCTTTTTTATACGAAAATCTAGTCGTATATCGATCGAACAAAATCTCCTAAAACACAAACCTCAAGTATCGTTTCAGTTTAAATGCATTTACTTGTACATTCATATGCAATATTCTTGCTTCTTCATTTTCCTTAAATAAATGCGTAAACATTTAAGAAGAACACGAAGCATAAAATTATTGTATACATTCTAAATAGTAGAGAAAAATATTAGAATCTTTCGTACGTTTAAATATTCAATATCTATAATATCTCATCGCTTCTTCGTTTCATCGTCATCTTCTTCTCTTCGCATGTAAATATGTAAAAATAGATACAAGACAAGAAAAAAAGAAAGAGCAAGAAATTTAATTATAAAATCTACAAAAAAAAGAAGAAAAAACTGAAGAGATTATAATTGCAAACAAATCGAAATAAATTCATTTATATATGTTCATCCATATCCAATATTTCTTTCTCTCTCCCTCTCTTCTGTTTCTCTTTTTCACCTTCTTTTCCAAATTTATTTTTCTCTTTTTTTTCTTTTCTTCTCTTCGTTTCCTCCTCTCTTCTCACTTTCTTATTACTATTATTATTAGTCTTTACGGTTTTGTACCTTGTAGTCATAGTCGTCGGCGTCGTCGTCGTCGACGTCGGCGTCGTCGGCGTCGTCTTCGTCTTCGTCGTCATCAGCATCGTCTGGTCCCGGTCATCTTCAATCTCTGAGGCGCCGGCGTCTCTGACTGACTGAATAAATATACGTAAATTCAAGTCAGATAGTTACTGAATCCGGTTCACGCTATCAAACTGCCTTCGGCGTTTATTTTACGAGTATGTGTATTTATACATGTAAACACTATATTTGTATGACTCTACTTATACATACGTACGTATAAACACACACTTATATATATGTGTGTTTGTGTGTATGTATATATATATTTTTTTTTGTATATATCACAACATGCCATCCTAAATTTCGTGTTTTTGGACTTCAAATAAACCTGGCGCCGTCTCCGACCAACTTCTTTTACTTTCGGAGACTAAATCCTATCTATATACATTATCCCCACCATTTCTCCCATTATCAAGATAATTATTAGTCTGGCATGGGAAATAAATGCGAAATGTTTTCTTCGAATATATCGATATTAATACTACACTACCACCAATAAATTTACTCAAAAATTTATGATTATGTGCATTTCTTCTCGTTTATAATCAATTGAATTGTCTTCATTAAAGTAATCCTGTATTAATAATAACCATAATACTATTTCATTTAAATAGGTTTAATTTAATTAAAATTTAAATTTATAATAATATCTATATATATTTTTTTTCTTCTTTTTCTAGACTTTTTAATAATCTTCTCTCTCAGTTACTTTCTACAAAAAAGATAAAGATAAATCTCAACAATTTCAAGACAAAATAGATCTTAAAATTTTCTCTAATGCCATAATCCCTAAATTCCTAAACATATCGATAGATTTTTCATTCGAATTAAACTAAATACGTTCTAATAACAAAGAAATATCGTTTCTTTTAATAACTTATAATAAATTCTGGATTTATATACTTATAATGAATGATATGAAATGAAGTGAAATGAAATTACACGAAATGAATTCTACCGCAAGAAAATGATTTAGATTTTCGAAACTAAAGAAATAAAAGAATAAGTAACCTATACATTATTTTCAACGTTAAATAAACAAAGAAAAAAAAAAGAAGAAGAAGAAGAATAAACAGTCTCTACTGAGACCATAATCATTGCTAGCAATTGAGAACCACCGTTGCAAGTGAAGCATCAGTGGAAGATGGTTAATTAATAGATTATCTTAGAATTCGTGAAAAAATCGTAAAATCTCGTCTTTTCGTTCTTCGGTTTATGAACAATGATACCTAACCCGACTTCTTGGAAAATTATCTGACTCTATGTTATATGTATTTACACGTACCTACTCTTGACAAATTTTGGTTTTGACGTCCTTCCTGGAAGGGCCAAGGATAAGGTCCATACTTAAATTTCCCACATCAAGAATTTATCTTGTGTGTGTGTGTGTGTGTGTGTGTGTGTGTGTGTGTGTGTGTGTGTGTGTGTGTGTGTGTGTGTCTGATGACGTCAATCGGCCAACGTGGCACAAACGTTTTCCACGAAAGGAGGATCCTTTCCTCCATCATTTCACTCTGTATATTTCTTTCCTCCTTTCTTACTCTGAACAACCTGCGACAATAAATATAGGAAAATATAAATCATATTGGGCAAATATAGGTATAGATTTACCTATATATTTGTTTAAATAATTAATTGTATTGGATTGATTGAATAATTGATAATATATGGCAATTTTTATTATCTGACGTTTAAGTAAATAACAATGAATAGATTATAATTCTTGCAAAAACAATAGAAAATATATCAATTATATTGAGCAAGTATATAAATACTAGCTATGCATGTATTGGTTTAATTATTTCATTGGGTTGAGCTGATTGATTGATAATATAGTGGAATTTGTATTACAATATTTTATTCTAAATAAAAAAAATAAATTATGTTTGTTTATGTATTATAACATAATATAGTAATATAATATAGAATTGGTCAATACTACTGATAAAAAATACATACATATACAATTAAATATTCCTTTAAATGTTTAATTATTGAATTGACTAATAAGTAAAGTAAGAATTTGCATTAATGTATATATAAATAAATAATATCATTTATAGTATATCAATCGTCCATGTATATAATAATATAAGTATTGATAAATGCAATGGAGATAACTTAGAATAAAAATTATTACTTACACTTGATGATTTTCATTGTTATCGGTACACATACTTTATCCAAGTTTTTTTATAACAATTATGTAAGTTATACATCAACGACATATCTGATATATACATATACCTATTTGATAGATATATTACGTAAATATTTCGTAACGTAATGAAAACAAATAACAAATACAATAGCAATACATGTTATCTACATAAAAAACTGTAACATAAGATAAAAGAATCTTCATGTAAGTATATCTATTTTAAAATGTAAAAATCGTTCGATCGATGATTTAGATATCTAGATTAATTTCTAATCGACGAAAAAAGATTTTCTTTTCCTCGACAATTTTGTATCATTTATATTAATTTATTCATAATAAATACAGTCGAGTAGATACTTCATATAAAAATTTCGATACATTATTTGTTTTGTAAAACTTATAAAACAAAGTTTATTCTTTCGATAAAACACGAGCCATTGATTACGAAGCTGGTCTAAGTCAAAAAAAAATTAAAAACAAAATAAATTTATTCCGTAATTCGTAGATATAGCCAAACGAATTACACAACAAATAAATTCCTTTTTTCTTTTTTTTCTTTCTTTTAACTTTTGAATTAGCTCGTACTGAATATTATATTTAATATAATTATATTAAATTATGATATATTGTAGCATAATATATACAGTATAGTATATATGCTTTGTATTATATTATATTATATTAAATTATAATTATATCATCTGAAAACGCAATGGGGTAAGTAGTTTATATTGAAATAAATATACGAAAGATAATTCGATATAAAAGATTGGTGGTCTTACGGGGTCGGTTGTGAATGCGACGCAAATGGCCGCGCGCGTCCGATATTTGTCCACTTATAGTCGTCAATGGTACAAACGTAGGATCATATCGATCGAATCGTTGGGAATGCCTATGACGTCAAAAGATATATATCGTTTGTTCCTCCTTTGACCCGCTTCCTTGACCTGACAAAGACAGAGACAGAGAAATAAAAAAAGAGTGAACAAACGCGCACGCGTCTCTCTAGCGGTACCGAAGACGAAGAAGATGAAGAAAAAGAAGATAACGAAGATGAAGATGAAGGAAAAGAAGAAGAAAACGATGAAGATGATGATGAAGAAGAAGAAGAAAAAGAAGTACAAGTAGAAAAAGAAATTTCCTCTTCCAATCAGCTCGTGTCAATTTGCGTTGGGGCCAAGAGTAAAGAGGGAAAAGAACGAGGATGATGGCGTTCGTTCTAAGAATCCTTCGTCGTTCGTATAAGTTTGCTGACGTCATTAAGGGGATACGTGATAGCGCAGTCGAGCATACCGGCCGGGCGTTGAAATTCTTCGTAGGGATGGTCCTCCAGCTCCTACGTGATCGGTATCACGTATACATAGTTTCTCTCTCAACCCTTCCCCCCTCCCTCCGCGCGCACACACACACAACCCCCCACCCACCCTTGGGAAAGAACAAGATTTAGATCGGTATCTCTTTTTGGTCCCTTTCTCATCGATCATTCGCACCATGTTCGAGGAATATTTTTTACTTTTTAGTTATGGATCGAGATCCATATAGATCGTTAATGAGATAAAGATTTCGAAATAACAATCTTTTTATTCATTTTCGACTTCTTTCGAGTTTCGTTTTCGTATGAAATGTGACGATTGATAGATCCGTTGATAAAAAAGGAGAATGATTTTTTAATGAAAAGTTATTTATTCCAGTCGAGTTTAATTTTTTATGGAATCGATCGATAGATCATTAGCAAGATGAGAATAATTTTGAAATGAAAATGTATTTCTTGTTTCGAGCTCATCTTTGTATGGATCCATCGATAGATCATTTACAGAATGAGAATGACGTTCTAACGAAAACGTATTTCTTATTTCTCGTTGATTTTTGTATGAATCGATCGATAGATCATTACAGAGGTGACGACGTCTTCGATATAAAAAGTACGTACATGTTATTCTATGTTAACTTTATATCCGTATCAATCGATCGATCGAAATATGTCGTCACTAAGATGACATCAATTTTCGAAGAAATCTATATGTTCTTTCCTGTCCATTTTAATTCTATATCGATCAGAATAGATCATTCTTGGAATGACGATAATAAAAAATGATGATAACTATTTCAAATAAGACGGCAAGTAAGTACGTATTTCTCCGTCAATTTTCGTTCGATCCATCGATCGAAATAGATCATCATCGTGATGACGCTAACTTTGAATAGAAAAAAAAAACACGTCTACATACGTATATAAGTTGTTTATCGTTCGAGTTTTGCATCAAGATCGATCGAAATACATAGATCATACCTAATCGAGTGCAGGATCGAAGAGAGAAATAAAAATGACGATTACTTTCGAAAGAAAACACATGCGTTCTCGGTTATGGTCGATCGTTTATAGATGAACTCATCGTTAAAACAATTGTGCTTCGTTAAAACGATAAAAATTCCAAAACGATCAATATATGGTGGCTTCGTTCGCGTGTCTATACGTATGAACCCGGCTTGATTAGCTTCTTGGAAAACGCGTAGCGTAGTTTAGCAAGACGAACCGGAACATCACGCGCTAGCTGACCGAGTTGTACACGCGTCGATAAACCCAACCAAAGACACGTGGATGCGACAACATCATTATATTAATTAGATATTATTATATAGATAGATAATATTTCGATTAATCGAATCAGATGACTTTTCATTCTTCCCTACTTCTTTTCAAATAATATCGATCGATTTAACTATCTCAAAAAATCAATTTAAGTAATTCTTTACTAATTTATTCACATTATTTTCTTTAGCATTAAGTGAATAAAGGAATATCTAAATTTATAAAAAAAATGTAAAATATATCATATAAGAGGATTAGTATTAAATTAGTATTATAACATCTATTAGAATACTATTAATATAATATAATAAAATGCTAGATAAAATACGATACAAAACAAAGAAAGGGAAAGAGAGTATCTATTAGAGAGAGAATATTAATTTACATTATATAGTTACATTTACCCTATATAATAATAATTCATAAACAATTTATTTAAATCTATACAATAATACCTAATCCGCAGCACAGCAATTTTCTTTCAATATCATTAATCTTAATAACATAAAAATAATTTGTATAAACTATTTCATGTAAATAATATAATAACAATAACAATAACAACAACAACAACAATAATAATAATTTATACCTTAAAATGCAATCTTAAACAAATCTAAAAATAATTTATATCCAATTATAAATCCAATATACCTATATTTATCCCTTAATAAAAATCGTAATATCAAAAAGATCGAAGTAACCGGAAGTCGAAGGATCAATCGATTGCACTTTTTTTCTTATTTCTTTGTTTTTTTTTTTTTTTTTTTGGAAGGGTTCCTTCTTGAAAGAGAACACATTTCAACGAGGAATATTTATAAAATTGAAAAGGAGCTCTCTCTCTCTATCTTCGTCTGTACCTCTATCTCTCTCAGTGGGTGGCAGCGATGGTGATGATGGCGGCGGCGGCGGCGGCGGCGGCGCGTCTTTGAATGTTTTGTCGTGAGTTCGCGGTGTGACGGCGATACCACCTCCGTGCCAATAAACCTGTCGGCGGATCGTTTTGGATTCTCGGGAGACGATCGCTCTCTGACGCGACGACTCTCTCTCTCTCTCTCTCTCTCTCTCTCTCTCTCTCTCTCTCTCTCTCTCTCTCTCTCTCACTTTCTTGAGACGCGAGACATGAGACGCGAGACACGCTAACGGATACATAGGTTTTCCATAAGAGAATCATATTTTCTCGGGTGGCGCCTAAACGTTGGCGGGGCAGCTGTTCGCCGGAATCGACCCCGAGAAACGGTGAACGCTTCGTCTACTTCTTCTTCTTCGTCTTATTATTATTATTATTATTATTATTATTATTATTATTATTGTTATTGTTGTTGTTGTTGTTGTTGTTGTTGTTGTCGTTGTCATTGTCGTTGTCGTTGTCGTTGTCGTTGTCGTTGTCGTTGTCGTTGTCGTTGTGTTGTTGCTGTTGCTGTTGCTATTGTTGTTGTTGTTGTTATTGTTGTTGCTGTTGTTATTGTTGTTGCTGTTGTTATTGTTGTTATTATTATTATTCCTTTTTTTCTTTTTCATCTTATTCTTTTCGTCTGTCTTCTTATCTTCGCAAAGACTCTCTCTCTCTCTCTTTCTGTTTCTCTTTCTCTTTCTCTTTCTCAGTTTCCTACTGATCGCACCCAGATGTACCTCTCTCGTAGATTGCCACAAGAGGTATACATAGATATTAATATAGAAAAAATATATAAGAAACTCGTATTTTTTTTATATTTGTTTTTTTTTTTTTTTTTGATTAATAAACATTAAAACTACCAGACCCGTCTAAATGGCGTAATTTTAGATTTCTTCTTTTATCATTATCAAGATTATAATTATATAGAGTAATGTTAAAATGTTATACAAAAAATGTTTTTCGTGTATGTCTATATACATCGCAATGATCTAATTAATATATTAAATAGATCTAATTGTAAATTAACTTTTTATACACTTTATCTTTCTTTTTGACATAGAACACTTTGATACTTACTGGTTGATATAAACTATATCTTAATATATCGAAATAATTATTGGTAATTCTATTGTTAATGACTATGTAATCGTTCTTGATAACACATTTATACAATTCGATTAAATATCATGTATTTGTAAATAACAATTTTACTTTTCGATTCGATCTTATACATGCATATGATAGAAATAATATTTTACTGTGATTCGTTTATCCACGGAATAAGAGTAACACCGCGAATCATTTGCGAATCAGACACAAGCGGTTGGACCATCGTTTCTCTCGCGTGATGCCTGATTCACTTAGCTTCCTATATTTAGAGTCGTACAGGCCGACGACGGTTCTTTTAAACCGTAAACAATGTCACATCAATGTCACAGCTCTACGAGCGTAAGCACAATTGCAGAAAACATTTCTCTTTCTTTCTTTCTTTCTTTCTTTCTTTCTTTCTTTCTTTTTTTTCTTTTTTTCTTCTATCTTTGATAATCTCTCGATCACGATTTTGTAGGACCGATCAATTAAAAAAAAATAATTAATAGATCATCGAAACTTTCTTTAAAAATTCTTGGATAATGAAATCATAATTTCTGCATATAATTTTTAGATATATATATTATACGACATTTTTTATTTGCATGATATTCGATGATCGATCGATATAGTAATATCATCGATAAAAATAATTGATAATTCGTTCGAATATTTCTATTAAAATTTTTTGAAATAGTGAAATCATATTTTTTTTACACTCTAATCACGTCAGTGAAATTACTAACAAACCACGTCAATCGTGTTGTTAATACAAACGATAGTCGTTTATTTCATCTGGGAAGATGAAATACGAGAGACAGGAAGTCCTTACGCAAGTGTGAAATACATGGAAGTAAGTATATATGAAGCGATAATGTCTAACGTGTAAGGAAAAAAGAAAGAAAATATGTAATAGATAAGGAGTTAGTTACTAATGCTCGTGGCGAGCCACGCGAGAGGCACGTGCACGTTGCTCGTTGAAAGAGTGTCTTTCTTCTTTGAAACAGATTCTTCATTCTTTTTTTCTTTAGCTGCTTGGAGCTTTGAACAATTTTTTGTAAATAATGATACAAACTGTGATATATATATATATACACATATATAAACATATTTTCTCAAAGGTAAATAAAATCGACAAAATTCAATTAAGATATCGAGAGGATTAAATAAATATATAATCTAAATCATTTTATTTCATAATTATTTTTTAATTTTTTAATTATTTTTATTGTTCTTTTGATATTCTGAATAAATTCCAAACGAAATTTTTTGCAGAGAATATAAATTAAAAAAATTACATTAACATATAAATTAATTACAATTGTATTGAAAATTTCTTAAATGTTAAAATATTCCATATAATTTCACATAATTAATAAAAAAAAAGGGAAAGAAAATATTTCATCGTATAAATAAAGGTCTACATATAATAAATGTACTTTGAGAGAGAAAGTATAAATTTTGGAATGATATAAAAAATGTATTGATCTCTCTCACGACTCTGATTAATTTTATATTTTTTGAATATATAAAACAGCAGACCTAAGTACATATTCATAATTTACAAAAAAGAAGAAAACAGAGAAAGAAAAACAAAAAAAAATAATAAAAGTTAGCCAAAATGATTTTAAAGAAATGCGGATATCTAATTGATTTTTTTTAAATACATTTAGAAACATTTTTGGACCAGCTAGGAAGACTTTTTGCTTGTCTCTGTAGATCGAAAATGAGAGTTGTTTCACGACCATTCTAAAAATAAAAAAAGAAAGGGAGCAGAGAAAGTGTTTTCTATCTGTGAGAGCGATCGTTTTGAAGGATTGCCAAAATTTTCAACAGTATTGTTCCTGTTAAATGACAAATAAGCCTAGTCGCGTTCGAGAGAAACAACTCGAATAACCTTATTGTAGTATATTGTTGTATCTATATGTAGTATATGCACCCATCAGAATGACGTCATAGCTCAAATAAAGCTATATTTATGTGTGTGTGTGTGTGTGTACATATACGTATTGCTTACACAATTAGATATTTAAATTTTATATTAAACTAGAATTTTATAGCACATAGGACACACAGCACAGGTGTCATATTATAGATAAAATTTTATAAAAAATTAAATCATTTAAAATCTTGCAGGATACATCAGATACATATCTCATTTAAGACAGAGAGAGAGAGAGAGAGAGAGAACCCTTCGCTCGTTTATTATATTTTAATATTATGTTTTATAGATAATATTTAAAAAAAATTAACATAATCTATCTATATTTTACATCCGAACGTATAGGATAATTAAAATAAATTTCATTTAGATTGGACGAAAATAGTAAGAATTTATAGGGAAATTCGTTAACAAAAAAGAACAGAGATTTTAACTTTTATATTAATAATCTTTGGTATCTATAACGCGCGTGAGAAATGTGTCTACGTACTTACTACTACTCGGCTTCGTCTCAAAGCCGAGCTAACCGAGAAGAGACTCCTATTTTATTCTTATTTATGGGAGCTAACCGTTGCCAATGACACTGTTGCGCGAAAAACATGTTTCTTATGAAATGAGTTAGATGTATACAACGGTGTCATTGCTCGATAAATGCGGGAGAGAATGCGACATATATAGATATACATGTGTGTATATACGCACACACGCGTTAAAACTAGAGCTAGAACTATCCAAAGTTATTAATTAATTTTAGATAATTCTTATTAATCTTTTACTTTTATTTATAAGATATTGAAAATAATAATTGAATTTTTGTAACAGAATTTTTTAATAAAATCTATAAAAAAATTGTATATAATTTTATTACATTATATATCTACATCTATTATAAACATTATAATTGTGAAGTTTATAGATATTATACCAATTATAAGTAAATATATAATGTATAATTTAGAAAAAAAGACTAGATTAATATGTAAAAAATTTGATAAAATTCATATATACGAAGAAACTGTATAATTTTGTCGTAAAAGAAAATCAAACTTACAAAATGAATATCTATATACATAAGAACTCATGTATAACGAATTTTAAAATTACATAGAAGCGATAATAAAAAAAAAAGAAACGTATTAATATTGTAACGTTCGGAATTCGTATAATCATAATTCTGGCTAAAGTAAAATACCCATTTTGACTAATAAAATAAAATGAATTGAAATATGAACGTTAGGTAAATACATATATAGACATTCTAAAATATTGCTGTTGTTATTCTTTCTTATATTATACAAACATGTTTTCTTCTCGTTTTTCTTCAAATTCTATTATATTTAATGATCGCATCAATCGCTTTGTTTATTAGCGAAATAAGGCAAAGTTCGCTGTTTATTATACGGTTTGTCGCACTTTAAACAATGTACATTTAAACTTCGTATACTTTTTATACTTTGTCCCTTAAATTATCTTTTAAGAAGAATTTTATTGAAATGTTTTCTATGAGATAAATATTCTTAGAATCATCTAGTAATACACCTTTAGTAGTTAAACACGTACCTCTGTAACGTGTATAGAACAATGAAATAATATGTGGTATGTATGCGAAAAGAAAGATATGTACATATGTACACACAAAATCATTGCGACTTACGGTGTAACAGTTGGAGTTTCGATCGAAAACAAAATTTAAACCCTCGATGACTGAAAACACGCTGACTCTCTCTTTCTCTCTCTTTCTTTTGGACTGCGTAGGATAAGAAAAGCAAAGAGAGAGAGAGAGAGAGAGAGAGAGAAGAGAGACAAAGAAGAGAAAGAGAGGAGAAAGAAAAGACAGAGAGAGGAGAGAAGGAGAGAGAGAGAGAGTACGATAAACTCACGCTGTGCGTAACTCTCCTCTCCCGGAGGAAAGAAAGACAGAAATGACGCAATTTAAAGACGGCAGTCGTAAGCCGCCTCTCGGCCTTCTTCCTTTACCGCGTTTCCCCCTCCCTCATTCCCCCATTCCCCAAATCAGCCTTACCCCCTCTCTCCTCGTCCCATGCCCCAACGATTTCCCTTTTTCGTTTTACTTTGAAATCGAGCCCCCTCTATTATATTCCACTCCACGCTCCCCGTCTCATTCTATTTCAAGATAAGAAATACCTACTACGTCAGGCACATCACCGAATCGGGAGAGAGCTTACCAACTATTCGTTTTCGAATATGAAAAGTCAAATTGATTCTTTTAAATTGATCTTCTTCTTCTTTTGTTTCAATTGATTCAATTGATTCTTTTTCTTTCTCTTTCTCTTTTTCTCTTTTTTTTTCCTTTCTTTCTATTTCTTCTCTTTTTTCAGCGTCCACGTATTACTCCGTGCCGAATTTTGAATTTTTTGAGTTTTGATGGGTACGTTGTACGGCGTAGAAAAATGTCGTTCGAAGTTACACGTTTGTTTTCTTTTTTTTTCCTTTGTTTTCACTTAGGCATTCAAATTATTTCACGGAAAGAAAAATATAAATTTTACAAATTATTTGTTGGATCAATTGTTATAATTGCATTAATATTTATTTGTTATACATGATTATGATAGGTTTTATAAGAAACTTTAAGAAAACACAAAAACGAAACTTCTAAATGATACATTTTAAAAACCTTCTTTTGTTTAATTATTTCTTTGAAGAAAAAGAGATGATTTTATCAATTATTCAAAGTATTAATATTTATGATCGAATTATTACATCATATCTAGGCATCTAGGCATCGAGAAATATCATAAAAAAAATGAATGATAATAAAAAATAAGAAATAAGACGCATTATGTGGTACAATGTTGCTCCATCAATAGATCGATGGAAGTATATCATCGGTAATCGTCTCGTTACATCCAATCACATTCTCTAACGAGCGACGCAAAGTTCGAACACCTGTCAGATCGAATACGATACACGTTACGAGAGACCAAACCACCGATATTGATACACCAAGTCGTGATCTCTTATTACTCTTACTAGACTTACTTACCTTAAGTAAAATGCGCATTTACGCGATCAACATGCAAAAGATATCACGATTATCGATTATCGTTGGTTTAATACGTTATCACTACAAAATAATAATCAAAACGTATATATACAAAATTTTTTATTAAATATTAAATATCGTTAATCATATTACTCTTTCATTATTTTAATAAAAAATTATTTTAATAATTAAATAAAAAAAAATTTTCTAATCGACAAAAATCACATGCACGTAAATTGGATACGCCAACGCTAATATAACACTAAACTGCTAGAAAAACACGTATATAATACTTTCATGAATCTTGTCAATTATGTTAGTTAATGTGTTATCAGTATGAAATCCTAATCAAAACAAATGACAATTGCATGATCCGAATATCATTGATATCGTTTATTCTAAAATAATAAAATAATTTTAATAATTAAATATAAAAAGGAATAAGAAAAATCTTTATCTAATCGCAAACGTCACGTACATCTAAATTAGCTACGTCCATTCTAATACCACTCTGAATAACTAGAAGAACACATTTATAATACTTTGATAAATCTTATCAATTATATTGGTTGATACGTTATTGGTATAAAATTTTAATCAAAACAAATTGACAAATATTTCATTCATTTATTTTAAAACAATATAATGATTCTAATAATTATATATATAGAAAGGGAAAAACGAGCAAAGGAAAGAACAAAAAAAGAAAAAATAAAAAGAAACAGGAAGAAAAGAAAAATTTTCTTCTACTCGCAAAAATCATATGCACGTAAGTTAGATACGCCCATGCTAATACACTAAACAGCTAGAAAAACATGTTAATAATACATTGATGCATCTTGTTAACGTCATTAATACAAGAAATCGATGATAAGAGAGCTCAAAACATATTCTCGATACACGGTAGTTCGTTCCCGCAAGCGCGCGCGCGGGCTCAAGAAGACGCCACTCAAAGCATCGCATGGTTGCTTAACGTTGATTGGTCAATAGACAGGCGGGCCCCCATCGTGCCTCCGCGCATCGACTCGCCCATTCGTTTATCTGCCGATAATATGGCGGTCTCTAATCGACCGACACCTTGTTGACCTATCGCGTTCCAGAATGATGACGATAACGATGATGACAAGTATCTAAATTCTAATGAGAAAAATATTTTGTTTGTCCAACGTTTGATACGTCTCTCTCTCTCCCCCCCCCCTCTCTCTGCTTCTGTCTCAAACATATTCTCTTATATTTAATATTCTTTTTTTCTCACTTTTTCTTCTTCCAATAAAAATACTTTCTTCATTCTCTAGTTTCCCACGATATTACTTTTTTGTTTTTGTTTGTTTCCTTTTTATTTCTAGCGTGAGTCCATGAATTACTGTATTATTCTCGTCGGTAAAATTTTGAAACTTCGTTATAATGATGATTTCTCAAAATTTGCTCAAAATTTTATTTTTATTTTCTCAAAGAAGATGTAAAGATAAGGAGAGATAATTCATTTACTGAGCTCACTTTGTCATCTTTCACCGTAGTTGTTTCTAATAAATATTATCGATAGTTACAAATATTGTTCAAGGTATTTACATCGTTATTCAAATCTTAAATTGAGAATGTAATCAAAACTATATTAAAAATCGACTTTTTTTTAACATATAATTTTTATACGCAAAATTTGTATGTGTATACGCAAAACATGTTTACAAAGTTGTTAATTAAAAATATTTATAAGTACTTGTATGTATGTATATATACATGTATATATGTGTATATATTCAAATGTATATATATATATATATATATATATATATATATATAATATAGGTAAAAAATTAATTGGATCAAAAATTAATTGGGATACCTACTCATAACCAGGTGTCATTACAAAAACGATACTCTAAATCTTGAGGATAATCTAACAAGACTTGAGTTTGCGTCATGCATGAACTTGATGGTAGCTGATGCAATCTATCTACGACTTAATGCAGTGTCCTCCTTCTATTCTAAATCCGTACTAATCGAATTTTCCTCGATTTGATTAAAGGACATTGCATTTACTTTTGCTACCACAATAACAATAAGTTTGTGTGGGAACGACGTGTTAACAAGATTATAATTCAAATGTATATGTAATTCATACGTATATATTTATATATACATACAATATGTACTATATTGTGCCGTATATAAGCTTTATTATTATGCTATATATTATCGTGCTGTATATATAACCATATATAAAATATATATAGGAATACATAATGCCATAAATATGGAAATTTATATTAAATTTTTTGTTATATTTTGGATTATAAAATAATTATTATATCAAATTATAAAGCAGTACATAAGACAGAAATATATGTATAACGTATGTATATGCATTTCAGAAAAATATATTATATTATATTAAAGAGAAACACATAATGTTGATAAATATGAAAATTTAGATTTTAATATTAAATTTTTTCTTTTTTTTTTTTTGTTACATTTTGAAACAAAAATAATACTTGTAAAATGATCGTGCAAACGTGAATGAACTCTTTCAATTCTCGAACATATTGATGCACAAAATTACGTCAACAATATCCACAAACGCACCCGAGATAATTCACACATTGCCTCTAATATACCGTTGAGAATGAAATCAGAGTCCGATACGCAAAATACGCGTCACAAGCCGATGTTTTGATACGTGGAAACGAATATGGTGCAATATAATCCGTTGTACAGCAGCGTCTGACGTATCTATGTAATTTGATCATTCTGTGTGTATATGTCGTACGCGCGCGCGTTTGTATGCGTATTACGTATGTGTGTACCGGGTTTCCCGTTAAATTACAAATTATTCGTCGACTTATATAAAAAGAAATCACGTATACATAAGTCGCGAATATTTTGATTTAACTGGAATGTTTCATATTTTATATATGAAATTATTTTATCGTATTGTTTAAATTAAAGTATTTCTAATTTTTTTTATACATAGTATATAAGTATTATATTATAAAATAGGAAAAAAATGTATTTCTTTTATTTTCATAAGAAAATTTAATAAAATACAGAATAAAGAATGATATTTTAGATCCTCCCGTTTAAGATCCTTCTTAATAAGAAGAATCTAAAATATCATTCTGTATCTTAAAACTTCAAAATGGATCCACATGCAACAAAATTATAATATATATATTAAGTTTTATAAAGAAATGAAATTTACTGTTATTCAAAATATTAAGTTTTATAAAATTTAATGATAATAATAACAATATAATATAATCTTATCTTAATTAACAAATCATAAATAATCCAATCAAAAAAACAATTCATTTAAATATATCGCAAATTATTCGAATACTTTTTTGAAAATGATTATTTAATATAATATCCAATCGTAACGTAGAAATAGACACACACACATCACACACATATATATGCTCACCAATGAAAAAAGAAAACAAAAGGAAAAAGAAAAAGAAAAAGAAAAAGAAAAAGAAAAAAAGATGCGTAGAAACGCGCACACGCACCTTCCCCTCCGTTTCTCCTCACAACTCTTCCGTCCGATCCAAATGATCATCTTTCCTCTTCCCCCACACTCGCCGTCTTTCCCCACCACCACCACGTGGCACAAGTCTCTAGTCCGACAACAGCGCAGCCTATATAAACTTCTGGTGCCTTGGAAGCGTCCTCACTCTTTAACACGAGAGAACAGTTTATGTTTAAATTTCGTACAGAGTCGTGGGATCCATAGAGAGAGATAGAGAGAAAGAGAAAGACAGACAGACAAACAGAGAGACAGAGAAAGAAAGAGAGAGAGAAAGAAAGAGACAAAACAACGTACGTAACGCGAAATTCAACACGCGATAAAAGTTCATAGAAATTTGTTTTTGGGGAAGTTTTGCGGGAGTTTCTGCGCTACAGAAGAGAGAAAGAGAGAGAAAAGAGAAGATTATATCAACAGAGCTCACTTTTGATCTATCCAATTAATATTCATATATCGATACATATCTCTATATCCATATTCCTTTTTTGGGTGTGTTGTTTCTTTTCCTTTCCATTCTCTTTAAAGCTTTGTTTTTTTTTTTTTTTTTTTTTTTTTTTTTTTAATACACACTCGATCACTTTATCTTATATCTTATCATTTTTTTTTATTTCCGTCATTTCTATCTGTGTCTATTTTTTAACTCCGAATTATTATCAGTTATATCTTCCTTTTACGATTTTCTTTGATTATACTTTACGTGTACAAAAGAAAAAAATCGTCGATATAACGTGCGAAAGGATCGTGCTTTCCCGCCAACGAGCAAACGGTTCCCTCGTTTCAACAAGGAATAGGATAGAACATTGAACGTTGAAAGGAGATAGAGAATAGAGAGAGAAAGAGAAAGAGAAAAAAGAAAGAGAAAGAAAGACAGAGATTCATGGTCGTCTAAGTGAGGATCGCGAAGTTACAAGGACTAAAAGTTTTCACATTTAAAAGGATTTGTTTAAAATTGTTTTGTATTCGAAGAGGGATAAGAGAAAATGGAACGCAAAGTCGTCATTGTCATCGTTACGCTCATCACCACGATCATGTGGTACTCTACGGAAAGTGACAGCGCTGTGGTTAGATCCTCCCAAGTAAGTACGATTCTTTTTTTGATTTAGAAATTCTTTTAAATTTATTTAGTTTATTTATTTTTCTTGTCTATTTTCGTCTTTATTATTTATTCTCATTCATTTACTTATAAGTAATATTTTTCTTCTTCTAATCACTCGTTGGTACGATCAAACTTTTCAATTCAAAATTACAATCATTTTTTTTACGCGAATTTCAATAATTTTCTCAACTGTACTTTATTCATACTTGGATCAAATGTATTCTAACATATTTGTTGTACGTAAGGACATTTAAAAGCGTATCGTTAATACAATCAAGATCTCCAGTTTAGAATTAGAATCACTTCTTTTACACGATTTTGAATCTTGTTTTCAACTATATTTTATTCATACTTGAATAAGAATTTCATTGGTACGATCAAGATCTTCGGTTTAGAATTAGAATCACTTTTTTACGCGATTTCGTATCTTTTTCTCAACTATATTTTATTCATACTTGGATAGGAATTCATTGGTACGATCAAGATCTCCGGTTTAGAATTAGAATTACTAATTTTACGAGAATTCGAATTTTTATCTCAACTTCATTTTATTAACACTGCTTGAATTTAGAATATTTTTATTGTATATAGAAATATGCTTTGATCTATATAAAACCATATAGTTTTATTATGAAATTTATATATATTACGATTTTTTTGTATACATAAGTATGTTATTCCACTTAAGAACGTATATATTTGATCTATTAATTATATATATATATATATATATATATATATATATATATTCCATATTATTAACGGATAACGAATTTAAAATAATTCATATAATAAATATTTACATCGTGTTTTTAAAATCCGTATAAAATATAAAATTGTCGATCGAACGAATTTCGTGATATATCATAATTTTATGAAAGAATGTATCTACTTCAATTCTGTTTATATACAAATAATTCTAATAAATATATTCTTTTGATTATATTCATTAATTAAAAAAATTTTTATTGCTCATTTTCTATTATAAACTTTGCGCATATGTTTCTCCACATAAGTTTTCATGAATTAGTTTCATGAAATATTTGATTAAAAAAATCTGAACAAATTCTAATATATATATATATATATATATTTATATATATTATGTACAATATATAATATACGTAATATATACATAATATATAACATATCTAATATATATATAAAAAATATACATATCATCAACTTTCTTTCCGACATACATGTATTAGAAAAAAAAATATGTGAATATATATGTAATTTTCTCTTCTAAGTTTCGATAAATAAAATTGTATAAGGAGTCGCCATCGCCACGACACACATATGAATGCATACATACATCATACATAGATGTATACGTACATACATACATAGATGTATACATACATCATACATAGATGCATACATGCAACACGCACGCGCGCGCGAGCGCGCATGCATATACACACACACACACACACACGTAAATATGGATATATAAAACGCCTTTGGAGGCGAGCATACACGCCTCTTTTTCACGATTCGAGGTCGATGGCATTGACCCCGAACTGCGTCGTTAGGTTTTGACGCAATAAGCGCCGAAAGATAATCGGACGGTACGAACGCGATTTTGCCAATTCGCTCTTTGATTTGTCATATCTATCTCTCTATTCGACGCATTATTATGTATATATATAGATATTAATAAGTAATACATAGGACTTTGTGCATGTATATATATTTTCTTCATTTGTTCCGGAGATCCGATTTGATTTTCTTTTCTATATGTGTATATATATATATATATATATATATATATATATATGTATATATATATATGTATGTATGTATATATGTATATATATTCTTTTTTCTGAATTTTTTATTATTATCTTTTTGTTTATTTTGTATTTTTTTTTCTTATTAAGCACGTTCCACTCGTGCACGCAGTTATAAAATAGGTCTACATATCATCGTAATATAAATTAATGGGCTTGTTAAATCATCGATTTTAATCCGTTTAACACACGTTTGATCTAAATTGACTTCTTAAATTCTTTCACCATGTATCTATGTATTTCTACGTCGGTTTTTTTTGTTTCTCATCTTTACGGCATCCAAACAAATGGTTATACTCGCAGTTTGTTATAAAGAGATTATTGATTGTTTTTCTTTTTTTTTTTTTTCTTATTTCTTTCATTCTTTTTCCTTTTTAATATTCACGATAATTTGCGAATGATATTGATGAAATGCATGAAATGATATGAATATGCATCTTTCTTTTTTTTATATTAGATCTACGTTAGTACATCACGCGGAAACGTTTTTTATTTATTTATTTAATTTAATCTTATGTATATATTTTCTTTTTTTATTCTTCTTTCTATGTAGGAATTCTCTGAAGCAATAGAAGAAATGCTACGGAGTACGGTAATTGACAATGTTAGAGATTTACGCTCGACTGATCTTGAAGAACGAAACGGGACACGACATATTTGTCAAGGCAATCCTTGCGGATGGGCGATCTATACTAAGTTCACACGACGCTTCGAATATTTCATGAGAAACACGTAAGTTACCCTTCTCCTTCTCTTTATTTATTTATTTATAATAATTCTATATATAGCAAAATTTTCAATAAGTATCTATTACTTTAATATTACATTCGTTTATTATCGTTATATTATCATTAGTTGATTATTAGAGGCTGGACAAATGCTTTAAAGATCAATACATTAACATTGAAAACACAAATATATCGGATTGTTGGATTGTTAAGAAAAAAAATTATTTAGAATCAAAGTAAAATGAAAAGAGAAAAATAATTTTAATCATTTCACCTTCAATTGAATATGGTAAACAAAATATAAATAAAATATATTTCTATTGGGACATATATCGAATTATTTAACATTAGATGATCGCGGATGTGTATACAAAAATCAAAAATTCCATCTTAAAAACCATTACTTTTTAGGCTAATACCTTATTTATTATTGTTTCAAATTGTAAGACTAAAAACCTACGTAGAAGCATAAAAAGTCTGTTAAGTAAAAAGGATAATTAATTTTTTAAATCACCTTGAAACTTTTAATTCGTCCTGTGTATATATATATATATATATACATATATATATATATATATATATATATATATATATATACCGTATATGAAATTTGTTTGCGCGGATCGTTAAGAAAAGAAAATAATTTTTAATCGAAACAATAATAAATATTATCAGAGCATTTCATTTCCAATTGCACATTTACTCATATATATATATATATATATATATATATATATATGTATGTATGTATGTATGTATGTATATTAATACATAATCAACATATTATAAATCAAAAATCTGACTTACTTTCCGACCATAATAACTTAGATCAAACGATGATGAAAAGGAAACGATCGATTAATATAGACAGTACTTAAACTGAACAAGGGCAATGATTCTTGAAATCGTACTAATAAAAGTAATACATATTCCCTTGACTCGCTTTGTAGAAATCGTAGCATAATTTTCTTCTTCTCTTTCGAGAGTGCCACGTTATGAAACCCATAAAATGGAAAAGTCTAAATAGTTTTGATTCTATCTATAGTACGAGCAAGATGGCCCGAGTTCATTATTCTCCTATTTTCATCATCTAATGTAATAACAAATAAGAAAATCTATCCGATATACCGGCTGTACAAGATTTCTAATTAATTTCTATTATTCTAATTTTCATAGAAAAATGTAGGAATTACTTTTTTTAACGTTGATTTAAAGAAAAAGAAACGAAAGATTTCTTTTCCTTGTTGCGTGTTCGTTAGATTTAAAATTTGTTTTTGGAAAATCATTAATATATATATATATATATTTTTATTTGATAATAATACACACTCACTTACATCTATTTTAGATAAAATTTATCTCTATTTAAGTATATAATATAGGTATAGTATAGCTGTAATACATCTACTTAGATATATTACATAGATATAATATATCTATTTAGATATATCTATTTAGATATATTATATAGATATAATATATCTGTGTAGGTATATCAATTATTAGAAAGTAATTCTTTTACTTTTTTTTTAATTAAAAAGTAATTGATAATATCAGGAGAGTATTGAAAACAAATATTGATTTATTTTTGTCACTTATTTTTCTTAGATGCGAGTGCCCAGATTATTCGTACAAGTGCGTACATACGGAGGACGATTTATCCGTAAGTGCATACGTATATCGGTGTCGTCAAAACACGACGTCGAACGATACTGAAGCACCCCCAGAAGACACGAATTAGAAGACAGAGACTTATCCATTTCTTTTTTTCCTTTTATTTTTTTTCTTTTTTTTTTTAATCAAAGGCACCAATATCACAAAACATATTCAATAAGTTTAATGATTAATATTTCACTGTAAAAAAAAAGCCATATCCATCAAGCTTTTTTTGCATCGATTTATTTTTATGGGACGGTCCAGACGATTTAAACGATAAAAGAACGTAAAGAAAAGAAAAGAAAAGGAAAAAATTTATATATTTGTGACATATTGTCTTCTTTTTATTCTTGATAATTTTTTCTGCCATTAATTATATTCCAATATAATCTATATATATATATATAATTATATAATATATATATATAATATATATATATAATTATTTTCTGGTCAAATAGAATTTAATCACTTTCTGAAAGTTAAAGTAACAATAATTAATTTTATACTTTCTGTATAATTTATTATTTGAAATATGTATCATTAAATTTCGATACAATTCTTTCTAATTCCCAAATTGAATTCAATTGTAAGGTCACTTAAGACCGTCCTTCCTTAGTCAGTTTTCAGCGCGTTCGATATATGCACATATATATATATATATATACATATGTGTGTGTGTGTGCATATATATATTTAAGTTTACGATTTAGAAATATAGTTTTAAAACAGTTTGCTCGTAATAATTTACAATCAATTAATAATTTCTAAGTGGTATATATAAACATAATTATTAAAAAATTCTTAATAAAAAGAGAAGAAAAAGAAAGAGGAAAAGAGAGAGAAATCAAGTCAAGTAAAATTGTATTTTAAATCCGATGCATCGTTAATTATTATATAAATTGCAATATTTATATTATATTGTATATAATAGCATATATATATATATATACATGTATATGCAAAACATTAATACTTTCTTTTATCAGCTATATTTATAATCGAGAATTAAAATAGTTATCGAAATATTTAATATTCCGGAAAAATCAAAATTAAAGAAATATTATATTTCAGACAATATAAGCAATATTATGATAATGATTTATACAAAATTTTATATATATAATTTAATAATTACATAAGTTGTGAATACCTGTACATACACAAGTAGTATAGTTGTCACAACATTTTTAACAATGTGTCAATATACTTAATCATATCAACGTAATCAAAATTATCGCAGATGAAAGTCGGGATTAACTTTTTGATGTATTTATAACTTTCTTTTTCCTTTTCGTTCTTTTTCCCTTTCTTTTTCTTTTTTTTTTATAATAAGACACCGCACGAATTCTTGCCAAAGTTATTAATAATGTTGTACTTAATGGAAATAGGATCGTCGTTGAAGAAATAAATACGGTAATTTGTGTGGTAGTATTACGAAAAATATCGAATAATTTTTTATCATCTTCTCTCATCGTCTATTCGAAATACAGAGAGAGAGAAAGATAGAGAGATAGAGAAAGAAAGCAAAACCTCTCCGTAAAGTAATACGAGCAATTAACATTTAAGTATATCATAGATTTAAACATTTTAAATAATTAAGAGAAATTAAGCCATATGTGAAAAAAAAAACAAAAAATCATTAGCCTCCTATAAATCATACATCAATAAATTATATAAAAACAGCAACAACAACAAAAAAAGAAAGAGAAAACAAAAACTCTGATCTTCGTTTTATATATATATATATATATATATATATATATGTATGTATGTATGTATGTATATGTATATATATAGAATAATAATTTACACACACATTGTTAATAATAGTAATAAATAATAATTAAGTAAAAATGTTGCTAAGAAAGTTTAGGAGAAAGCAAAAAAAAAAGGAAGAGAGAGAAAAGAAAACGTTTTTTATACTTAATTATTACGATGAAATATTCAGAAGAATCATTTTTTTGACAGAGGCTCTAATTAAACGTATTCGTAATACAGTATTTCAAATAAGTTTTATGTATAATATACGAAGGAAACAAAACAAAACAAAAAATAAGTTAAAAGATAAAAGTACAAAACCAATTGTATTGTACAATTATTATATAATTAATATGATCAATCCCTTCCTCCACAAATCCTACCTCTTCTGCCTTTCCTTCCTCATCCTCTCATTAGCCCTAAATATAATATGATTTTTAATAAAACGAGTAAGTTTATTCATAAAATTGCAGTATCTTTATTCTTTTCCTATTTCCTTTTCATCCCAATTTCATTATTTATTTACATTACACTGCATGAATTTTATATTTTACAGAAAACAATGTTTTCTGAGAGAAAGAAATAGCCTTTTAAAATCAGAAAAATAATGATAATGATAATAGTAAAAAAAAAAATCAATAGTAGGAAATACGAAGAGAATTTTTCATATGTATGGATGCATCACAATATATGTTAAAGTTGATTTACAAAGTAAATATAATATAAATGAGTTATATAACAGAATCTTATTTACCGATAAATATAGTCATTATATTACAAAACATTAAATTACTTACCGTTTCTTTTTTTTAAATTCAAATTCTTGTATAACATTCCCAGTATTTCCATACTTCCAACTAAAACGACAAGTTTTATGAAAACTAAATTCACAATAAAAATCATTTTAAATAATATTAGCGCAGAACTTTCTTTTTTATTGTGTAAATAAGATCAATAAAGTCTATGAGTAAATATTTAGCAAAATCTGGAGAACGAGATATTGTCGTTATTATTATTATTATTATTGTCGTTATTATTATAACAAAAATTTTATATCACTATTCATACACTATAGATGAAATTTAAGGATTACTAATTTATATAATCAGGTTGTGAACGAGATATAAGATACACAGGAATTTTTGATATTAATGATTTATTATTAATATTAATAATGATTTGTGCAAAATATATCAACATTAAATTATTATCTTGAGTAGTAAAATTGCCTGTACATTTAATTTTCATACATGGAGATGTATTTTTTCCTAAAATTGGCGAAACTTTTTTCTTTTATATTATAAAATACATTATATCTAGACTCACAAATAAGTCAAGCATCGGAAGACCTCTGTCTCTGGCTCTGTCTTTGTCTTTGTCTCTATCTCTGTCTCTGTCTCTGTCTGTCTCTCTGTTTCTCTCTCTCTCCCTCTCTCTCTCTTCCTTTCTCTGTTCTCCATTTATCCTTTCTCTATTATATTTGCTTTCAATTTGTAAACATCTTATCCGATTACTTTAATGGTGATTATTAACAGTGTAATGAGAAAGTTATTTTTATATATAAAAAAGATATATATAATTATATATATATATAATCATATATATATAATTGTATATATATATATATATATATATATATATATATATATATATATAATAAATACAACCTAGAAGAGTCTCAACGCAAAGAATACATATACAACTGAATATATAACAGTGCATCTCAAGACGACCATATTTTTGTTTGTTTTTGTTACGTTTCTTTTTTTTTTTAAATTTTTATCTACATACATTTTATCAAAAAGAAAAAATGCAATAATGTGTATGTGTGCGTGCGTAATGCGTACACACACATACATACATATACATACATACATACATACATACACACACACCATACACATACATACATCATACATACATACATACATACATACATACATACATACATACATACATACATATACATAAAGAATGAGAATGATAATTAATCAGTAAAGTCATGATGAGAAAGTATATTAACTTTAGTATATTTTTTTTCCTTTTGGTCATATATTATGTAACATATCTGTACCTATACATGTATATGTACACCCACGCATTTGTGTATATATATGTATATGTATATGTATAAAGAATAAATACTTCGTGTTATCCGTAAAATGCATAAGCACATAAAAACTTTAAATCGAATAACAAAACGAAGAAAGAAAAAAAAGAAAAAAGAAATAATGATGATGATGATGATGATCATGATGACGATGACAGTGGCGATAGCGATGGCCATGGCGATGACGATGACGATGACGATGATGACGATAATGATAATGATGATAATAATAATGATGATAATGATGGTGATGATGATGATGATGATGATGATGATGATGATGATGATGATGATGATGATGATGATGATGATGATGATGATGATGATGATGATGATGATGATGATGATAATAAAAATTAAGTTATCGCAAGATATGCTTTTCTAGCAAGATAATAAGATTTATACGTAACATACGTAAAAAATGATATTTTACGGAAGCATATAAAAACTCGATCGTACAATCCTCCTCTTCCTCCTCGTCGTATCTCATAGACGACACACACATTCGCGTATATATATATTTTATTAAATATACGATCGTTAAAATTAGGAGTTAAAATTAGAAGAAACAAATGAAATGTAAGCGATTTTGTGCTACATGTGATTCGTGTGCAAAAGACTCGAGTTGATTGCTTATGTCAATATGGTATATATCTGATTTTTACTCCTGATGTATCATATTTTATTTATATTTTTCTTTTTTGTTCTTTTTCTTTCCTTTTTTCTCTTATATTTGCTTGTTTGTTTTCATTATACAGGAACATTCTTATTAATCTTCATATTTTCTTTTTGTTCTTATACTTCTGAAAGTTCTTATATAATAAGATCAGGTAAATCATAAGGCCCAGAGATCCATGTCTCCTCTTTTCACATGTACATACTTTTTATATATAATATGTGAAATGCATACATACACACATACACACAATGAGCACATGCATACATACTAAATGACTTTTAACAAGTTTCAACAATTTCATTGATGCGCGTTTTCTATAACGTTCAAATTAAAACTAATTGAAAAGATTTGTGTGTAGCTTTTCCTTAGTTAAACGTTTAGTGTACCCTAGTGTACACTAGCAAAATCACTTGACTTTAGAATCACTCAGTATATACACATGTGTTAAGTGCAGTAAGTATCTTTCTAAAGATCACACGCATAAATCTTAAAATATTGTATGTGACAAATAAAGCACTCCTTGAACTTCATTCTTCTATTTCATTCGTAAACTTATCATTGAGAGTTAAAGAAGATTCATACTCCTGTAACGATGGATTCATTGCACTGTTATGAAACTCTTCTCGCATTCAAATATAATGTAACGTTTTGTGTGAAAATTTATAGAATAGTATTCGGGCATATTATACAAGAATATAACGATATTTAATCGCGTCTGAGATATCCTGCGTATACACATATGTACAAATATGTACATATATGGTACAGTTAGCCAAATTAGGTCCATCTGTATGTCTTAAAAAAAAGGAAAAAATTGACAAGGAAAAGAGAGAAGGAAAGTATGTTGTTGGAAATATTAAAGAAAATATTTATAGAGCCTTTAGACATATAAAATATAACGAAGGATATTTACTTATATTCTTAATACGTTTCTTTCAGTGAATTTCAAAGAATTTAATTATTCGTAAACTTTTTTTCTTTGAGAAATTTTATGCTATGGTGAAGACCATCGCGAAAAACAAAAACATTGTAAACAAACTATGATATATAAAATGAATACAAAATTATTTAATTTGATCGATCAAAATTCATTTAAGCATAATGCTTTCACAATACATTTGAAAAAAAGTATCCGAAAATTGAAATCATTAGAATGTTTTAAAGGGTCTTATTAAATTATCTTATATAAATCTGTTTATATCAACTTGCCAACTCTTTCATAGGTTTTGACATAGAACATACACACTGAAGATTATTTTGTCATTCCAGGCTGCTTTCGTTAATAATAAAATATTAGAATATTATTTTGAAATAAATGATGTATACAGATGATGGCAATATGTGATATTTCTAATTAGATATAACACGTGTAGAAAAAAGAAAACAAAAAGACATAAATCTATGACAAATGTTAAAGCTGGTAAATTATAATACATGGAACAAAATCAATAATCAGTTAAATACATCCTTCGTTATATTTTCATACAATAATCGAAGAAAAGTTCCCATAACTGATATTGAATATAGTTTTCATAGCGAAAATAAAAATATTTGGCTGGATACATAAAGGCGAAGCCAAAGATATTTCGAGATCCATATACAATACACAGAATTAAATGTATCAATTCGCTTAATCATTCGGTAATAGAACATAATGTACATTGATATCAAATTAATATGAATGAATGTTGTCTATTTTAGTCGTGTTAAAATAACAAATAATCGCAAAGGAAACGGAGAAATAATGAAGTTACACACATGGTTCTGTAAGGACATCCGATTGTAAACGTTCAACGCGATACCGATTGTACTGTCGATATGGTGATCTCGTTTGATCATTGTCCGTAATGACACGTGTTCTATGAGGGATCAAGTTCTCATATCGTCCCATTAACCAATCTTGACACAATCGATGTTGAACATCTGCAACATTCTTAGATGCCCACGATGAAAGCCATTGATGAAATTTCGAATTTAAATGTTTTGTCACTGCTGGATGACACTGTGTAAATAAAATTTATATATTCATTAATTTATTGTTAATAAACTCATAGTATACTGTCCGACATATTATTACATTTGTAATCAATAAAATTGTAATAAAAATAATATTGTAATCAATAAAACAAAAATAATATCATTTCTAAACATTTGTATATATAGTATGTACATACCTCTCTAGCTCGGCTAAAAGAATTCTGTTTATAAAGGAAGGCCTCTTTACTAGCAACATAAAGCATCTGATAACTATTTGGATTGAAGCGGCATTGTGTTTCATCAGCGGCAATAATTTCAGATGTGTCGTTAGTATCCGTCAACCTTAAACCTGACGGTCTTTTTAAAAGTGCACTGACACTATCCAATGCTTTATCTTTATTGGATGCTCTAAAATAAAAGAATAAAAAATATTTAATATATTAAATATTTTAAATTAAAAAATAAAGAAAATTTAAGAAAAAAGAGAGGTAATAGAATAATATACTTACTCCGAAGCTTTTTCTGGATGATTGATATTAGGCATAGATGCCCTCATCAACTTCGCAGCTCTCTTACGCCATTGCCTGACATTACGATACAAAAACACTGGTTTCCGTCCTGCCAAGATTCTGCTTAAAGAATTCCAACCATGTCCATCCATCTACAACAATTATTTTATATTACTATCTTTCGATAAATTGCAATTAGAAAAAAATGAGAATATATTTATAATTTTAGAATTAGATAGATATTAGATAGTCTTTATATTCTCCTATAATATAAAAGAAACACACAATAACTATCAACTCCCTGAAAAAATATATACAATTTTTAACAATACCCAAAGTAGAATTTAAAATAAATTTTCATTAATATGTGTATTGATTTGCTTACTTATTAATGTTTAAAAAGTTTAAATAATAGTAAATTCGTATAATTTACTATGTACTATGTATTATAAACAGACATATATAAATATAAATATATATGTTATAACTAATATTTATAAAAGAAAATATTTGCAAGAATATTAATTTTGTGAAGGAACCACAAATCTCCCTTTTCTATTTTAATAATTATTCAAATCAAGTTGAATAATTAAGCAAAAAAATAACTCGCATTTTATACATTTAAAAATAAAATGTATAGTTAATATACTATATACTGGTCATTATTACTTCTTTTCCTTTTTATGTAGATATAAAATTTATTTTACTCATATACCTAATAATAATGTCTATACACACACTTGTAATAATCTTAATATTAATATTATATGCATCGTTATAAAGTGAAGCAGTTACATAATATTGTATTAAATCAGACACACAGATGTATTTATTTGATTTAATTATAAGAAATGTAGAATAAGTCTTTATCAAAAATTTAAAGAATATGTTCGTATTGATAACTCTATTGAAAATATGGTCATATAATACATAGCAAAAATATACTTGTTTTTATGTGATTCCCATATTTAAAGAAAATATAAATTTAGCAAATTGCTTATAAAAAACAATTTTTGCAATTTATGTATTCTATATAACATGTGTATTTATATAAATATTCCCAAGCATTCTTTTTCTCAATATACTACTAACGGTAGAAATGAACTTTTTCATCCGATTAATGCACTCAATATGTGATTTACAAATATAAGTATTAAAATCAATATACTATCATAAAAAAAAATAATAATAACATAGCTAACAAGTAACCAATCGCTCACTGATAAGAAATAGACAAATGCATAATAAAAAGTATACAGCAGTAGAATGATTAATCTGCTTATACTAAATTAATCAAAACGAAAATGTAAATGCAAAACGAAAAATAAATTTATACTATGGGAATAAATTTATACTTAATGAAAATAAAACTTTAAATCACATTTAAGAAAAAACATGCCCAAACAGTTAACTGATTATCATATATATATATATATGTAGCATTATATTCTTACAATGCAAAGTATAACGAAAAGGAAAACATTAATGTAATTTTGGCATAAATATTAAAGATTTGCCAATTAAATTTCTTTTTTACTGTTTTAAAATTTAAATATGTTAGAAAAGAGATATATTACTCTCAACACATATAATTCCATCTGCATGAAATAGACAATGAATTAAAGCTGTATATGAAAACATTTTAAATAAAATCAGATGAGAAGAAAAAACATAAGACTTAAAATTCACAATCATATCGTATATAAAACATGTATCTATATATACATAGACAATAAGAAATTTAGGTAATATACTAAAGAATCTTCAGAGTATAGTATAAGCACAAAGCTCATACAAAAAGAGTTCGGAGTATCAACGTAACAAATTTAGTGGTACAAAATGATGTTAGACAATAATGTTTAAAAGCACTGTTCATGTATTTCAATATCTCTCTTCTATACAATATTGTTTCATCTATCATTATATGCATATTCATTTCATATACAGGTTACAGTTATAAAATATATATACATATATATGCCTTATATGTATGTATATATATATATATATTTGCCTTATACGAATTATATATATATATATTTTTTTTTATATAGAGTTTAAAATTCACTGCAGTTGTATGAAAACATAGATATGAACTTACAACAATCACATAAACTTTTGTCTGTATACGTCTTACATGAGAATTTCAATGAAATTATATATTACAAATGTTACAGTGGTATTATATGCACTGTCTATGAGAATAATTACATATGCGAAATTATGGATTTGTGCTATTGAATCTACTAAAATATTATTAAATCACTAAGAAAATAGAAGATATTAACGTTTTCATCCTTTAATAATGTTTATGTTAAATTCGTAATTTAACATATATATATATATATATATATCGCTTTTAAAATTTTCCGATGTAATATCATGTAAGAATGCATGTTTACATTTTGTTCACGTAGAGGACAATGCTACTAATATTTTCTTTGACCGTTTACTCCTTTTCCAGATAAATTTTTTTTATATAACAGCATAAATAAAAAGTTCCACATCAATTTGTTGTTACCAGACTTTACCATTTTTACCAAATATATAGTCTTGAAGGAAGTCCTGACACAATGTTACACCAATTCTTGATATTTTACTAAATAAATACTGAAATATAACAGCTACTCGAAAGTAATTTTAACATATGTACATACTTCAAAGATGAGAATAAAAGAGTTCATACCATAAATTTAAAACCACATTTCAATGCCGATAGATGCAATCTTTCAGATTAAAAATGCAGGAATGGAGTAAGGTCAAAATCCAAACGAGAGAATAACAAATGATTATCACTGAAATTAATTCATGTTCGAAGTCGAATGAAGAACGATAACTAAATTAACTACGTAAGAAAGTGAAGCCTTTGGTAAACCATTAGATAATGATGTGATATGTATGCATTATGTTGCAGTTTTTTTGCCATAATTAATATTGTAGATCCAGTAAGCATATAAGCAACTTTCTGATTATATGTTACAACACATGATTTGTGCTGTACTAATTACATATTACACAGCAAAAAATATCATATACACACCTATTTAACAAAAGCGCAATGGTTAAGTTTACACACATTTGGTTCATGCCACACAATTGTATGTTTATTTATTTAAAACTTATGCCCAAATTAGTATATGCACACATACTCATTCCATATACAGACAGTCGATTTCCCTTTCAATAACTTCGATGATTTTGATTTACATTGCGACTACATCTGATGGAACGAGCATGCACAAGTTTATTTTATAACTTTTGCCAATATATAAATGTGTCACTGATGAAAATTTCATTAAAATAATCTAAATTTTATTGATTACTTACTTCAATAGTATTTTCCTATCATTTTTATCACATGTTTACAAATTATACCACTTTTCTATGTGAAGAAAATATATTAGCAACGAACTTCTTTTAGTATTAAATTTATTATCGTGATAGTTGATTGTAAAAAAAATTTAATCTGAAGCAAATGGCATATAAGAACATACACATGCATGGCATAATACAATGTGAAAATTATATATTTAAAACTCAATATTCATGTATCTGTTTCCAAAGGCTCCACCATATATATGACTGATCGTGATAGTGAAAATATGGTTTACAAATTAGAGATGCATTATCAAATGACCTAAGCTGCGTATCAAAAACATATGTACAAATTCATGTGATCAAATATTTACATTCTTTAGAGCACAAAGTAGTATTTATATTTTCTAATATTATCTTATATAATATATATGCAGTGTCATAAGAAGAAAATAAAAGAAATTTTTAAGAATTGACTGTACCAAATGTTATATGAGACTTTATATATGTATATATATATATATATATATACACATATATATGTATGTATGTATGTATGTATATATCACTATATTTTACACTCATTATGGCACTGCTCAGATGATGTTAATTCGTATGCTATGCATACACCCTAATTACGCAAACGCGTTATTAATTATTGAATACTGCTACTTTAACCCATAGTTAATCAACCTTCTAACCGTATTCATTTCTAAATGAACGTGAAGGGCAATATCGACGATGAGTGACGACCGAACGATGACAGTATACGATGATACATGATACATAATTATATACACGAGACTTTTTCCCTATTCATTTCGTTGAGCCAATTTTGATATTATTTTAGACAATTTCTCTAAATGTCATGTGTCAAACATGACAATACATACCATGACTATACAACATGTCCACAGGCAATGTTGAAGTCTATCATATAATTTTTCTTTTTTTTTTTTTCTTTCTTTTTTTTTTCCTTCAAAATAGTGGATTTAACGAATATTCTACCTTCTTAACAGATTAATTATAAGTACTATTATGCAACTATCACAATTATAATTATGAAGTGATAATAAAAGAAGCTTAAGAAAGCTTATAAATTAATTATAACATTATATAAATGTTTTGTTTTTTTTGTTTTTTTTTCTTTTTTTTTTAAATATATTTTATACATGCTGCAACAGACAATGCATGGATATTGCTTTTAAACGTTAAATAAAATTATGAAAAATATTAATTGTAAAATAATTGATTTTTTTTTTAAATTAATAAAATTTCTTTATGACCAGTAAATAACTCTTTCTATGACTATAATATTGTAACAAAAAAAAATAAAAACAAAAAACAAGAAAAAAAAAGAAATATATTAATATATACTGCCGAATTTTTTTAAATATTTCAATATAAAAAAAGAACACATTATCTCTTTTTTATGATACTTTTCATTAAGATAAAGTTTATCATTAATTTTATATCAATCTTATGCTCTTAATATTTAAATAAAAAAAAAAAGAAAAAAAAAGAAGAAGAGAGGGCTTTAACTCTATTTCACAGCATTTTACATTGTTTGCAGCACCACATTGCAATCCATGGTAAAAAACCGTATTTATCTAAAAGTCTTTGAGCATTATGAAAATAAATGTATGTATAAGCTTTGCTTTTCTTTGATTTAAAATTTTTTTAATACGTCATATATGCATACGTATATGAAATACGTATTATTTATAGAGATTTCGCGATATCAGACCCTACAATTTATAAAACCCTGGCACTATACAGATAATTTACATAAAATAAGAAAATTCTAAATAACCATTCATAGTATTAATATCTTTATAGTGATGACATAATATAAGTTATGTCAAAGTTGAAATTTTCTTAAAAGCATTTCCCACTTCGTGGGAAATCAACAGTAACTGCTTCAAGGCAAATTCCCGAGAAGATATCTAATTATTATTATTATTATTATTATTGTTATTATTATTATTATTATTATTATTATTATTATTATTATTATTATTTATTGTTGTTGTTGTTATATTGTTATTATTGTTATTATTATTTTTATAATTATTTTTATTATTATTATTGTTATTGTTAATATTTTTATTATTTGTATTATTATTATTATTATTATTTTATTATTATTATTATTATTATTATTATTATTATTATTATTATTATTATTGTTATTATTACTCTTGGGTTAGTAATTAACTTTTAATTTGCCTTTTAAACTCTAACATAAAAAGAAAAAGAAAATACTAATTCCTTAAAATAGATTTGTTGTGTTTGGGGCACTGGTTTTAAACTGACCGATAACGGTACAACTCCGATCACAGACATCAAAATACAAGTGAATGTAAACTTCAACGTTGGCAATGATTATGAAAAGGGATGTGGATCCTATACCTTCTTGCTAATGTCAGTGTTCTTGCGCTTTCTGCCCCGAACCCCCCTTGCTGCCTGGTCACTACTCACAGGATGATTGGTCGTTGGCTCATTGTCTACCACAGCAGAAGTGTCTTTCGGGCTAGTTTGAACAGGCGGAGCAGAGAACCTCTCCACATATGTTGACCATTTCTCAGATACCATAACTCCTTCTCTTTCTCTCTCTCTACAACCACTGTCCATTGCTTCATCACCCTCTGTATCCAACAGTTCCATTGTCATTTTACAATCCTTTTTATACTGTAATAGAAAACAACTCTTTTGTAATAAATATTTTATAAATAGATGATAATAAAATAACACAATTGTTTTATAGCTACTTAAGATGAGTATACAAAAATTCTAATATAATAATAAATTTACGCTACATGTAAACGAAATTGTAAAAATAAATATTGTTAACGATTAATTTAAAAATGATATGAAATTTTACTGATCATAAAAATATCCATAATTTTTTCAATGAAATTAACTATATTGATTAATTTCATTCTTGTAGGAAATTTCAATTTGTAATATTTTGTAATAATATATAAATCATATACTATAACGAAATGAAAAAGGAAAATATAAGAAAAATACCTGAAAATATTCATAAGTTTATAATTACATAAAGTAAAAAAAATGTCTATATATTTATAATTTTAATTTAAAATATAAATTAAAAAAAATTTTTTTTCCTGATATAAACAAACTTTGATAAAACTAATTTAGAAGGAAAATATATGTTATAAAAATATAATCTGCACATATCACAAAATGTCTACTTACTATATATATTTTAAAGCAATTTTCATCAGCCATTGCTTTTTCTGCCTTACGCTGATATGAAAGCTCTGCACCAAGCCTCATATAAGCTGTAATGCATAATCCACCAGCTCCACTACTTTCTTTTGGCTGACGTTGTTCTCTTTGAAATAGCTCCATACATTGCTGGCATATAGGATCAGACACTAAATGCTGCAACTATAGAAATTACATTATATATTACTTTAGCATTAAATATATTGTAGTGATAAAAATGCTGTTACATACTAAAAAAGATGCAAGCATTTGTTACATAAATACTGCGCAGGAGATAACAAAAATGTAAAATTGCATATAAAAAAAATAATAAGTAGTAATGTGTTAAAAATATACATACTTGTCTCACAGCATATGTCACAACCTTGTCCAAAGTAAAGGCAATATATGCATGTATACCAAACATTTCACGCAATGTATCTTCATACGCTGTACTCTCCATATTTCCATCCAAAACGTTTTTCACCATATCCAAAAAGGCAGGATAATAATCCTCAATTTCTATTTCATCTATGTTAAATAAAAAATATATATTTCTATAATATGTTATTAAATAAAAGTAAGATAAAATTTATTTTAAATAGAAAGACAGAATTATTTACTTACTTTTTGGTTTTAACCTGAGAGCCACTGCAGTACTCTCCTTACGTTGCTGTTTGTATCTAGACTCTTCTTCTGCAAGGGCTACCGCTCTCTCATACATCTTAGTTAATCTTTCACAGAGGATGTGATGTAACCTCAAAAAGAGGTACCAATTATTACTGCCCATGAAAAGAGTGTATGCCTCTTCAGGATCATTTGACAGGGCATGCATAGGTATTTTGATATCAGGTTCGACTTTAACTGAAGTGGAAGACAGGACTGGGGAAGGTGGGGCCTTACTCCTGTTTGCTTGAAGACCGCCATGTGGCGATGTAGACATGGTTACAGATTGCGAATTACTACATGCTGCCACACCCACATCCTCTTTGTCATCTAAAAAAATTAATACAATATTCAATTTATATAAAAAATATATGTATATATTAAACTATGTATATATAGATAATATAATACAAAAATTATACTTTCTTATATATATATATATATATATATATATATATATATATTTATTTTTCATTTTAAAATACATATATCTAAAAGAATATCTACCATCTTCATCTCTCTCATCATCGCTAAGCTCTTGGCGTGGGTGAAAAAAGAGATCTGGTATAAAATGCTTAAGTAAAAGCTTTATACGCTGCTTATCTTCTTTATGAATAGCAGTTTGTCGTTTTACATGATGTATCAATAAATTTGCTGCATCATCTAAGACAGATTTGTCTTTATAAGGTAACACTAAATGTGGACCACTATTTCCTTGATTATCACCACTTCCATCATCTACCTGTTCATGTCTCTATAAAATAATTGTAATAGCAAGTTCTATATCCATAAAAAATCAAATAATATCAAATATATAGAATCAGTAATAATCTCACAATGTATCACTTACAAAATAATACAACAAATTAATTATATGATATACTAACCTCATCATATAAAGTTTCAATTTCATTGAATAGACTTTTGGATCTTAAAGCTTTCACATCATTTTGTTTAAAATTAATACCTTGGTGATCTAAAGATTTCAGATAGTACTTCTCATTTTGTTCTCTCCAAATTTTATTAAAACCTTTCTGAGCTTCTCGCCATTCCTCTTCTTTACTCTTTAAACGTCGTAAAACGACTGGAACTGCAACTACAGGATTTTTTTTAAGACCTTCTATAATATCAGCAGCTTTATCTCCGTATATCCTTTTTAATGCTCGTTGATGTATCGTGGGAGAACAACCTCCAAGACAATCATCGAGTTTAAATTTTTGAAGTTCTTCTTGGCTCATTCTATTCATTTTTTTATGAACACCTTCTAATACTCTAATAGTCGACGCATTAGTTTCTATCACACCATCCAACTCAAATCGTTCATCTTCACAACGATAAATAAATTCCTCATATTGTGTTTTTCTACAAAGTTAAACGATATTGTAGCTTTACATTTTTAAAAACAAAAATAGAAAAATTATATCAAGACAAATACTTCAGACTTTATATTTACCTCGATGTAACGAATGTACTATCCTCTGACCAAGTTGGGAATGATACCCATGTATCGTTTAAAACCTCTTTGCACAATTGAGTTCTACCAGTACATTTTGGTTGTACGTAAGACTTAGGTAAAGCACAATATGAAGCTCCTAATCGCTTACATGCTGTATAATCAATTTCCATTGCCAAATCACCCTGAGGTCGTTCTTGGTGACCACGTGCTACATTATTTGGAAGTGCTTCGACTCCTACACCACTTCCCGTATTATTTGCTGACGTATTGGAAGAATCAGATAAATGGCCGAGAAAATCTTTAAACCAACGTAAAAGTTCCGGAAAACGACCGAGAAACGGTGTTACTAATTGTACCAATTCTGATTTAGAAACAATTTCCTGATTAAAAAGTACAAGACACCGAAGGAAATTTTCATAAACTTCTTGTGACTTTAAAGCCTTACGAACCTAAAATATATTAAATAAATCATAATTTATATATGTGAAATTTTTTGTTTATAATAAAAACAATATTAATAAAAAATTACACGTTAAAAAGGAAAGGAAAAGAAAAAGATACTAACCTTATCAAAAAATGCATAGTCATTCAATGTACCATATTTTCCAGCTTCTGCTATAGTAACATCTCGCATCGATGTCACTTTGTGTTTTTTTAATGGAGGTGGTCCATGTTGAATATGAGAATTGCCACCAGTAACAGAAGTAGAGAATGATGGACTTCTTTTTAACTGTCCTGTACTGTGACCCAATTTTTGACCAGTACTGATTTCTCGAACACCTGGCCTATCCCTCTCACGATCACGATCTCTGTGATCTCTGCTATCACGCTCCAATATACAAGTGCCACTTGATTCCCGAAGATCTCGCGAAACATTAGCAGAGTTGTTATAAGTCGCTTTAAGACTCAATGGTTTCTTTATTATTGCTGTATGATCATTTACTGGAGTAGTCTTGTTACTCTGAAACATAGCAGACTAGTCCTGATTAATATTAATAATTAAACAAAATTGCTTATGTATTATAACAAACAACGATTAGGGAAAGAGAAAAGTTAATATTAATTTCTATCTATACGTACAATATTTAATATGCATCTTTCGATCACAGGACTCACCAACGAACTCTGCTGATTAGTTGCATCTGGTAAGAATTGACCAAATTCAGCAAGTAAATCTTCTTGATTTTCAAACAATTTAGCCACCTGACTATAAACCTCAGCTTCTGTTAAATGTTTCACGTTACTAGCAGCGCTACCACCACTTGTACCACTTATATGTCCTGATTCTTTCAAATTACGTTGTTCTTTTTGATAAGTATGTAGTATCTCTAAGAACCGTTTATATTTGTCTGGTTGCCCTTGAAAACGATTCTAAAATTAAAAAAAAAAAAAACATTTTATGTGACAAATTTTTAGTCTACAAATATAATCCGTTACTTTGCTATCATTATTATTATCACGTAAAAGAAGATAAAACAAACCTTTATTTTATTAACATAGTTAATAGCATGATTAAATTCCACAGGTTGACTTTGTTGCGTTTGACCACTAGTTGGAATACCATCTTGAGCTTGACTAAGAGCTTGACTTACTGCCTGAGCTTGTGCAGCACTAACATGAGAATTGTTGTAGGCTTGAATAGGTGGTGGTGATGGTGCATGAACCGTTATACTACTGTTAGAAATATTATTTGTTAAAGCGTGATGTATGCTTCCAGATCTAAAAATATATAATTTTAGAAAAACAAAATAAAACATTTTTCGTATAAACATTTTTCATCTACGCATAATCTTATAGACGTTACATTTCTTACCCTTGCATTATTTGCAAAACTGGTGGTGCTTTTGCTGGTTGTGTTGGTGGACTTGCTACGGGTGGTGAACCAACATTCACCGTACAATGATGTTGCGATAACGTTGCTGTATGAGTAGCAGTCGGACTAGGCATACTAACTGATACTTGGAATGCATACCCTTGCTCATTTGCTTGTACCTCTATTTTGTAGCCTGGTGGTAGAAAAGTATTGAAACCAACAATGAGTTCAGGGTGTCCCTTAAATAAATGGCTCACTCGTGTAATAACACCTGGGGTATCAATACTCTGGGATTTGAATTCTTTCATGATATCCAAGAAATCATTATAAACCTATAAAGAGTAAAAAACGAATTTTCTGTAACATTTACTTCCTTTCTGTAACATTTACTTATCTAACATATAGAAAACAACAAATAAAATCAAACCTGTGGTTGATCGCTGAATTTGTACTTCACTTGATCCAAGTAAGATAACGCATCTTCAACTTTTAATCTTTGAAATTGTTGAGATCCACTCCCACTGCCTAATCCAGGACCTGGAGGTGTAGATGTCAATGGCGCTACATTGCTTGAATGTACCTAGAAACACGTTACATTATAACAGATGTTTGCTGAAGCCTATGATACATATGATACAAACCTTGTGCCTTATTGCTGCCTGCTGTTGCGTATGAACTTGTGTCTGCGATCCTGTAGTAGGTTGTTGAGAACCCATATTGTGATTGCTTCCACCACTTATTCCACTGTGCAACCCACCACCAGTATTTACATTAGTACCGCTACATGTAGAATTAAGCCCTCCTGTAGATCCAGTTCCCTAAAAAAAAGTGTACAATGTTTCCATTTAGAAAATCTTACAAATGACAATTATGTTTATGTAAGATTGTTATCAAAACAACGATTTCACATACATTTAGACAATATAACATACTTTAATAGGGGATGGTGTAGCCGTTGGTACAACGATCGCACCAGTATACTGCTGTTGAGCTTGGGCAGTACCAAATTGTATACTTCCAGGCATTTCCTTCGAAGTAACAGATCGAACAGCTTGACCAGGTACAACAACGCCTATTCCGCTGCTCGAGTGATACTCTAAACCTCCACCGCCGCTTAGACCACTTCCTCCGCTCACCGACGAGGGTTTTAACGTTGCTGCTGGTGACGCTACCTCGTCCAGCCCGCGAACGCGTTTCATCGCAAATCACATAGGGGAGGCTATAAAAAAAATATATTTTTAATTTTTTCCAACTGTACACGATAATATATATATAAGATCAAAATGCGCAGCCATTCGTGTTTCTCGTTTCTCAAAATGAATTTTTAATTTTAATATAAATTTTCTTTTTTAATTTATCTTTCGTCTAATTCCATCGCACGAAACAATGTCCGTTGAAACTTATAATCATTTATATTTATCTTATCGTTATTTAACAATACCTATACTCGATTTTAATATAAAATAAGATATATGATATATCGTTTTTTAACGGTATTTCGTCAAATTTAATTCCATATTAACAAATGCAACATTTTTAAAGTAAAGCAACAAAAATAAGCAATTGAAATTTTTTATTACACTTCCTGTAATTCAATGACCCAAAAAATTAACTTTTGAAACATAAATTACAAAGTAAATTTCTCTCTTTCTTCGGTGTAATAAAAAAATTCTTATCCTGATAAAAATTCCATTTTTAATTTTGAAATAATTATCGTGGTACAAATCGATTCGTAAGCCAATCATTACTCGACCTTTCAAATTCGATACAATTTCATTAGATTTTACGAAGACGCGAAATTCAATGAAACTTTAAGATTATCAAAATCATTCAACCTTTGAATTAAAATTCGCTTAAAAATAACAGATAGACATCAGTTTTAATTAAAAAATACTATAAAAAATAGTATAAAAGGATATAATGTGAGATTATATGAAGCATATTGGCATGACTCTTTTATCTTATAAAAATATATAAATACAGAAATATATATTTCTGATGAAGAAAATATAATATCTCGCCCAAACACAACGTACATACAGTTTTAACTCCTATATTACACTATTTATGAAAAGTATGATGAATCTCAGAAAAATAAGATTATTAACAAAATTGAACACAAATAAATACATATTTTATTTCATATATATTAATTATTATCGAATATTGAAAATATTGGTAATAAAACGCGATTTCCGAGTAAGATCGCCATAACCTTAAATGCTCACATATCAGACATAAGAACATCGTCTCGATAGGATCGGTAGCATCTCACCACGAATACCACAGAAAAACTTCGATAAGGTACACGATGAAAATAGAATTAATTTGATAAAGAAAATCCGACATAACGACAAAGCAATTACGATTAAAAGCAATTTAAAAACATTGTGTCACGGGTAAATGTAATGCTTTAGAAAGAAGGAAAAATGTGCGATGTATGTAGTCTCTCTATGAATATAAAAGAGGAATACACGATGCATTGTCCTCTCACTTCGCTTTCTATATATCTTCCTTTCTTCTCGACTAACTTACGTTTTTGTAATCCTTTTGATAAGGTAAGATCTCACTTTTCACGTTTCGAAGGAAATAGACGTATCACAGACGTAAGCTTAAAATCTAACCTCACAAATTCATCGCGTCGTCGTACCGGGGTATACATGACGATTTACTATGCACGTACATATACATGGAGGAACATAGGATTGTTGCACGTAAATACATATGCGCGCGCAATACGTTATATATGTAGGTAGGATAGATAGATAAATAGATAAATAGATAGGTAGAGATATTAGGTATATACGCACGGGTGCGCAACGCATACACACATATACGACATATAAATGCGCGCGCTCGCTCGTGCGTCACTATACTTTGCGCCAAAGTGACATTCACTCCGATGAGGTTTAGTTATTCAGCCGTACGCTCATTCTCTGCTAGATTCGAGCGGTTTTTTCGCTATATTCACGACAGCGAGAGGATGATGATGATGATGATGATGATGATGATGATGATGGTGTGGTAGTGGTGGTGGCGGTGGTGGTGGCATTGATGGTGGTGGTAGTAGTAAAGTAGCGGGGGATAGTGATAATGGTGGTGGTAGTACTGTTGGAGTAGTGTAATGTGGCGAAGAGCGTACAGCCGCGAAATTCGATGCGTTTAATAATGGTGTTACATGTGTGATAAGGTCGAGACCACGGCGAGCTTCGATGGATCGATATCGAGCATTAAATTATATCGCTCAATCCTAGATTAATACCTTTGAAAGTCAAACACGACTATATTCTTATGATTCTCATATGTAACTATGAAATAAATTCATATCACATTTCTATCAAAAACGTTTTGACATTTTGAGTTTTAATTAAATTTAACTAATGAACATCAATGTTGTTAGAGTATAATAAAAAAAAGTCATCAAAGAAGATGAACTAATAACAAAAAAGAAGACAGTATATATCTGCTGCAAAGGAATAAAATGATGGTGGCAAAGAGGATGCGCGCCTTACCCACCGACACATCCATTATTCACACACATATACGAGCCATTCCATGTATGCGACGAACGAACGACGAACGAACGATGAACGGACGGACGGACGGACGGACGGACGGACGGATGGACGGATGGACGGACGGACGAACGAGCGAGCGAGCGAGCGAACGAACGAACGAACGGAGTGAACAGCGAATCGAAGAGCCGCCGAACAAGAAACACGGCTACTACTCGTTAATCCCGTACATACCTTACCCCCCTTGCTCCAAACCCATTAAAAGAGTTAGAGAGAGAGAAAGAGAGCGAGCTTCTTTCTGCTTCATTCACGAAGGCGAAACAGCGGCATGTATGTCGACTGCTTCTACGTTTCGCGAATAACATCCCTTTCCGTTTCTCTCAACTACCCATATTCTCTTTTACTGTTCCATTTCCGTCTCTCTTCTTTTATTCCTCCTTTGAAGAAAATAATCGTAGCCATTCTAACTCGTAACCTACGACACGCGGCAACGGCAACAGCGGCGACGGCGGCAGCGGCGAACACCGATATACAAAGAGAAAGAGAAAGAGAAAGAGAAAGAGAAAGAGAGAATTTTACTCTGCCTCTCTGCACCTTCCTCGCCTACGAGTTACGCGAGAAGAACTTACTTATCGCGCGTGACCTCGCGTGGTGGAAATAGAAGAAGACGTTTGTAGAGAGAAAAAGAAAGAGGGGAGGGGAGCAGGGAGGGGGAAGAGAGAAGGAAGGAGCTAGAGAGAGAGAGAGAGAGAGAGAGAGAGAGAGAGAGAGAGAGAACTCTAAACGACGAGAAAACGAAGATCGTTGGAAATTTAAAAAAAGTTTCCAATACACAAAGGAGAAAGAAGTAGCTACCTATGAATTTTCATTCAACATCGTTCCTTACAGTGAATATCGTATATGTAACTCGAAAAATAAAGAAAAGAGAGAGAGAGAAGGAAGCTAATTTGAACTCGACACAAGGGAAAGAAAGATATAAGCAAACGTTTTTGCAACGACAAGTAATACATATATTGACGGTTGTTCTTTGGTTCAATGAGAGGTACGTTATCCTTTTATTCTACTGTCTCTCTCTCTCTCTCTCTCTCTCTCTCTCTCTCTCTCTCTCTCTCTCTCTCTCTCTCTCTACATTCTTTAGCTATTTATCGATATTATCTTCATCGTCTTTTCTTGAAAACATTTCTCTTATTCCTTCCCCTTAATATATAAGATTCCTATTTTCTTTCTCTTTTATGAGATATATATATATATATACTCCTAAATAAAAGAAGCAACATAAACGATAGTAAGACAGAGAAACTCATTATAAAAGAAACGATCGACGAGTAATAGGAGCAGAAGGAACAAGAACAGTGCCGGTAGACAGCTGTAGGAGACGCACACGGCCCTGATTTTCGCGAAACACCCAAGGAAGCGCACCAAGCCGAACGAAGCACCAAAGCTTTGTTAGCGCGTTGCATGCGTTTTCAAACACTTCCCGGTCCACGGTGTTACGCAATATTCCACGTAAATACATAACACATTTTCCCGAATAGCTTACGGACGAGGGATATCGGTTTTGTGTGTGTCGCCTTTTCTCTCTCTCTCTCTCTCTCTCTCTCTCTCCCCTCTCTCGTACATAGAACATAGGGCATACGTATGCACACACGCTTTCTCTCTCTCTATACCCCTTCCCCCTTTCTCTCTCTCTCTCTCTTTCCAATCCCACTCTCCCTCCTTGTCTCTCCCGCGATACCGGAGGCAACACGCACTACCAACACATAAAAAAGACCCTTTTCCCAGGCCGCCACCGCACCATCGTCGTCAACGTCGATTTAGACGACATCGTCGTCACCGTTGTGTCCTCGTCCTCGTCCTCGTAGCTGTCTCGTGTTGTATCATGTCGGTGTCGCTGTCGTTGTTGCTGTTGCTGTTGCTGTCGTTGTCGTTGTCGTGTCGTGTCGTTGTCGCAGTGTGCGATAAAAAGCGAAAGTTTTCTTTTCTTTTTATTTCTATCAAACCAACCGGAGAGAAGCTTTCTTCTTCTTCTTCTTATTCTACTTCTTCTTCTTCTTCTTCTTCTTCTTCTTCTTCCTCTTCCTCGTCTTCCTCCTCCACCTCCTCCTCCTCCTCCACCTCCTCCTCTTAGCTTCTTTTCTGCTGCTTTTTCTTCTTTTTCTTGCTCCTCTTGTACGAAGGACGGGCGTCCGGTCTTCTCTCGCGAAATCGAACCGGAATTTCTGTCTTTACCTCCTGCCCTTACGCTTATTTCTCCTTATACTTTCTTAGAACCATCGAAATCGCGTTGTGTGCGTAAACAGACACGAGAGAATGCACATTTTCGCAATTACACGTCGAGCTGCCGAAAGAATTACCGCGCTATCCGCCGAAGATAGTGGAAAATGCGAAAAACATACTCGCACTGTACGGAGGTACAAGGCAAACTATTGGATTTTGTATGGCAAACAAGGAACCGATTGGCCGCCTAGCGGGACGGGGAAAGTCGACAAATCGAATGGTGGGGGATATCGAAGAAGAGTAGGAGCACTCGTACAGGAGCGTATCATTGGGTACACAGCAAGTGCACTTCTTCGAGCCGTTATAGAAGTACTTCTGCCCCTTCGCTAACGCTCCCTTTTCATCTTTGCCACTCCTCTTTCGTTCTTTACCCTTTCTTTTATAGATTTACCCCCTAAAGATTGCGTAGCCTTGAAATATGCATGTCCAACTTATTTTTAGGCAATTTAACAAATTTAACGTAAGAAAATTTTAAGGTTTACTGTCAGTGAACTTAATTAAGAACAAGTAATTATGGCATTCATCTCTGATCTATGAAAGAACTCCAAACACGATAATTGGACATACACAAAGCACGACATACCTGCCTGTCATTTTTATAACAATATTCTGACGCGAGAAATTTAATATTTCTTTTCGCAATTTCCATTTAACGAAGAAAAATAATGAAAGTTTTATTTTTATGCGCGAATGCATCATCAATTTCGACGTGATCACCCAACGTGAACTCGACTCGACTTTGATATGACTCAACTTCGTCACAATTACAGAATGAAAGTTTGTCCAAATTTTGTAGAAAAATCGAGAAGAACATTGACAAAAATTTATTTCTTGCTCTTAGTAAATGCACAGATATATCGTTATAAAAATCATAATTATTATTTATTTGATGTGGCAATCGCAATGGTTAATATTCTTTTTAAATATAGGAAAACAAGAAAATCCTATCTTTGGAAATAAAGGTGACACGGCCCTGTTAATCGTGGCGGCGAAGCCGCCAAGATGCGTGCGCATCGCATGAGATATCCAAGCGTCGACCCACTCCCCTTTCCCACCCGCCTCTCCGAGAAGTCGCCATCTTCGTGTTCCAACAGCTGTTCCAAAAAGCGAGCGAACTCCCCATCGTAATTGGGTCATGAAAACTGCGCAAAACCCCGTACGTTCATAAAAAATGACGCGCGTTTATGAAAAAATACGTGTTCAGTTATGAAAAATTTTTGCTCAATCTAAATACTAAGTAACAAACATTGTATCTATCTTTGAACCATGGATTACCACGATAAATGTGTGATTCGGTAGAGGCAGGCATTGCGTATCTGTCAACGAGCTTGACTGGTTCTGCGACGAAAGAGCCGAGCGTTGATTGGTCGATTTTGTTTCGACAGGTCAACCTACGGCGCGCAAGTCTCGAAATACGAAACGAATGCAGTTGAACGCTAAAACGACAAGTTGTATGCTTCTGTATCTTTTCTTTCTCTCTCTTTTCCTTCTTTGACTTCTCTTTGTCCATAAACATTGACAAAGTGGCACCTAGCGGATATATGCACCGCTTGGTACCACATGGCACCGATATTAACGTTACGTTCACACCGTTAAATTCTAACCTCTAATTTGCTTAGACTCGATTACGAACGATTAGAGGAAGTAGATTAATATGAGACATAGGTATGATACAAAATGGAACGTTGTTTTGTTATCGAAATACATTTTTATCCATTATTATTCTTTTAAACAATATACCACCATCTGATCCATCGTTTGCTTTGAAAAAGAAGGCGAACAAAGAATTTTCATTTATTGACATATTTTTTCTTTGATAAGGATAAAATGGATGAATATTTTAATTTTTTTTTTCTTATAAATATTAGGGCTCACGTTATTCCTAACGATATGCTCCCGTTTACGGTTATTAAATATGATTATCATTATGTACTTTATTAGATTATCCGATTATTTTAATAATTTTCCAATTTAAGATTTAATCAAAAAATAATAGAAGACATATATCTGTACATATGTTCAGTATGATCATTTCATGATTGCTCTTGTAATTTGTAATATTGTCTGAACTGAATAATTTATTTTATCTTAAAAATTATTTTAACTTCTTTGATTCATATTTAAATAAATAAATTTTACTTTTATTAGGAGTATAAACAAGAGTACTTCACTAAAGCAATATTTAATGAAACAATAATAAAAAGTTTATTGGATACATATTACATATATATTTATCTGTATATATGATATATATATATATATATATATATTTATAAAAAATGTTCAAAAATATTGTTGTGGGTATATCTGGTGGAGTAGATAGCGCCGTGACAGCATTGTTACTTAAAAAGAAAGGTAAATATTTATTGGATATGACACTTATTCAAATTAATTGTTTATTTTTGTTTTTTACATTTACTTTTTTTGACTGATTGAATTTTTAAAGGATTCAATGTTACGGGTGTTTTTATGAAAAATTGGGATATATTAAACGAAAAAGGAGTATGTCTTGCTGAAAAAGATTATAAAGATGCCAAAAAAGTTTGTGAAAAACTTGATATTCCATTATTTCAAGTGAATTTTGTCAAGGAATATTGGAATGATGTTTTTAGGTATGTTTAATTACAGTTACAGCTGATAAACAAATTTGGTAAAAAGAAATACATATTTATTATATGTATTTTATATAGTGAATCTTATAAATTTACGTTTTTTTGATAAATATTATCTTCTAAGTATAAATTATTAAAAATGAATAATGCTAAGCTAATTTTATATAGCACTCTTTTGGAGAAATATCAATCTGGTTATACACCAAACCCCGATATTTTATGTAATAAAAATATCAAATTTGATAATTTTATTCATCTTGCACAAACTAAATTTCATGCAGATGCAGTAGCAACTGGACATTATGTAAGAACTAATTTTGGATCCTATCTTGAAAATTTTAAACCATATACTGGTAAGTGTGATGTGTATGTAACACATACACATACACACACACACATACCAGTGCTCAATAAAAAGTGTTACAAGGATTATAATGAAATCTAGTAATTTTTTCGATAATCATCGAGTTAGGTTAATTTTGTTTTTGAGAGGGATAGATTCTTAAATAATTATACACTCATCCATTTTTCATTTAATTTAAAAAACTTAAACGGCAATTCTAAAAAATCTTAAATAGCAACAGGGATCAAAGTGGCATATCATTTGAAAGATTTTTTAATTCTCTTTATCATGGCGCTACTTTTAAATTTTCAATCAATAGTTTCCGAGAAATGCATCTTTTTCAAGTGAAAACATTTATTGAATATTTAAAATGTGTATTTACATAGTGTTATATCGAATATTTTGCAGTACATCTGGTATAATTTGACGGCATTCTTCGACTATGCGCTACTGAAGTTCTTCTAATGAAGTCGATTAGGTAGCGTATGTTCTAAATTGTAAATATCTCCATAGAAAAAATCAAAAGATATAAATGATCGAAAAAAAAACTGCCGTGTTGGGGATGCATAGTGTGGAGGAGCTTCATTGTTTAAAAAAAAAACATTTCTTTCATATTGAGATCATATTTGATTTGTATTCAGATCATGTTTGATTTCTATGATCAATGATCAATAAATCTAAAAATACGACCCTCCGGTCAAATTATTTGGTAAAAAGAATGGACCAATAATTTTATTACCTAAGATACCAGTTCACATATTCATCAATATAAACAAATTGAAAACAATTGTTGAATGTTTGACATAATAGTGAACAAAGCCTTCATTACTGCATGGAAATTGGCGATACACATTTTGAATATTTAATAAAATAAAAGTTGTTTTAAATTTTAAATTCAAAATATATTTTCTCAGAAACTATTGACCGAAAATTTAAAAAATAGCACCATTATAAAGAGAATTAAAAGACTTTTTGAATGCTATGCCATTATGTTCTGTTATCATCTGAAATTTTTAAGGGGATTCATCCCCCTTGGAAGTTAGTTCAAAATGGATGAATATGTAACTTATCTTTCACAAGTGATGTATTTGGAAAACAGGTGTTTTTGGAAAAAAACCACTAGATTTCATTATAATGCTGATGGACACTTTTTGTTGGAACTTGTATGTGTGTGTGTAAAGATTATATATTATATCACGCAAGTAAACGTGTGTATACATATGTACATATTTAAATACATATTCGATTACAGTGATATCTTCCAGATGTGTTTATGTTACAAGCATTAGATGCTAATAAAGATCAAACCTTCTTTCTATGTCAAGTGTCACAACAGTCGTTAAGGCATTGTATGTTTCCACTTGGAGAATATTTAAAAAGTGATGTAAAAAAAATTGCTAGAGAAGCAGGATTAACTGAAATAGCAGAGAAAAAGGAGAGTATGGGTATATGTTTTGTTGGAAAGCGTGAATTTCAACATTTTATCTCCGAGGTATATATAATCCAAAATTTAATTGAATATTACAAATGAGGAAATTAATGTTTATTGTGTTATATATTAAACATTTTTAAATAATTTTATATTCGTCTTATAGTATATAGAAAATAAAGATGGAGATTTTGTTGCTTTTGACAATGGCAAAGTAATTGGAAAGCATCAAGGTATTCATCAATGGACCATTGGTCAGAGATGTAAAATTTCTGGATTGGATGATGCATATTTTGTATTTCAAAAAGATCTACAAACAAATGTTATAATTGTAGTAAGTATTTTTTATTGTAACATGATATAAAATATTCAATTTTTAAATATTCAAGTACTAACGAACATAAATATAGTTCTGCTTATATATAATGAATGATATATTAGAATATATAACAAAAATTATATTTTTATTTAATTTAGGTAAAAGGAACAAATCATCCAGCTTTATACTCGGATCTTGTAGTTGTTCAAAATCCACATTGGATTGTAAATGAACCATTAGAACTAACAGATAGTGAACGTATTTTAATTTGTGATTTTCGTTTTCAACATAGAAAGCCACTCATTAGTTGCAAAGTAATTAAAACGTTAAATAATCAGTTGATTATTCAACTTTCCCAACCTTTAAGAGCTATTACAAAAGGACAAGTAAGTTCTTATTATTATTTTAAACATATCATCATTTTAAAGATTATAAATTATTTCTTTTTAAATAGTATAAATTGCTATAATTATGTTTAGTATGCTGTTCTATACTCTGGTCAAATATGTTTGGGTAGTGCTGAAATTATATATCCTGGTCCATCATATTTGGCACTTGGTAAAGATATGAATACATTAGAAAAAAATCTAGCAGAACTAGTACATAGTAAAGTGAATGCTTACATTTCTAGCAGTAATTGTTAATATTAGAATAATATCATTTATGTATAATAACAATATTTGTTAAATAAATGGAAATATACTTGATAATTTTAAATAACCAATTGTGTATATATACATATAGTATAAAATTTTTAATTTATTTATATTTATTAAATCTAAATGAATACCCATACATAAGGGAATCGCTGTTTGATAGAATCTTTATTTTTGTTTTCCTGTCTAGCAGGCAATACAATATTTCAAACATTAATTATAAAATGCATTACTTACACTTAAATATAAATTTCGTTTTTTTATTTTTTTACTTTTTTATTACTAATTCTACATTATTAATTAGTATATTCATATTTCTTTTTCTGAATATATTAAAAAACATCAATATATATGATTTAAAAAAAATTGTATTATTAAACTCACTAATATAAGAAAATGAAATATGAATTAAATGTAAAATTATTTTTTAAGATGCAAACTTGTTTCAATTGTTCAGTTTAAATATATAAATATGTGTAAATATCCATAGATAGTTAATATCTAAAAACTTACATTTTTTGTAGAGCATCATATGAGCATTTAGACAAAAAATCCAGAAATTAATTGATTATTAAAAAAATATATTAAAACTTTAAAAATATCAAAATAATATATAATGAATCTAAGTTAATAAGATATATAAAAATATAAGATATTGAGATTCAACATATCAGATATACATATGTTATATTATTCGTTTGTTCATTTAATAATTAATGAAAGAGTATTATCTTTAATAACAAAGAGAATTTTTGATATATTATTCATACATGTATTGCAGATATTTAGCTATACATATCTGTTCTAATGTCTTTTACTAGTAGCTTTTCAGTTCTTATTAGCAATACAGTTAAAATATTCATGTTTGTGTGTATATATTTTGATTAACATATAATCCTAACTTATTATTTTTAAATGGAATTAGTATTTTAAATTTTACACATTTTATCTTATCAATATCAATAAAACTGAAGAATTTTCACATATGCTCTTTCATATTTTATCGTACATCCTTAATAAAAATTTACAATTTGGTAGCTTTTACTATACAAAGTAATAATTTGTAAAATTTGCATTTAAAACTATTCCTTTTCGATTTCCATTTTTTTCTAATTATATAAAAAAAAAGTTATAAAAATTATAAAAAATTATTTTTGATTACATAATGCATTATTAATTAGAAATGGATTATTAATCTTATTAATAGATGTACAGTTTTTCATAAAAATATTTTCTTCGTAAAATCAGAAATATAAGTGAGTTATTTTAATACTGATCACGATAACTTATTCTGTAATTATAAATTATGATATACAAAAAATTTTTAAAATTTTAATTATAATTTGGCACAGGAATTTTTATGAAGTATTTATATCTTTACATGCACAGTTTTATATCATGCAACCCAAATACTGACTTAGATCCTACATTCACTGATGGTAATGTGTACAGAATTAAAATTAATTAATATATCTGATTTATAAAAAAACAAACAAAGCTTAAATATTTAAATTATTACTATAAAAAAAATTTTGAATATAAACACGAGTAATAATAAAAATTTCAATATAAGAATTCAATACGAAGTTCAATATGAATGTTGAATTGTTTACAATAACTTTGTTCATTCATTATAGCATACAATTTACTTGTAAAGTAACAAATAAAGTTTAAAAATATCAGCATTAAAAGACATTGTATTGTATGCAAATTTTCTAAATTGAATTTGAACATTTATGAATGTAAGCAGTGTGTTTCCACTTTCTTCATGTTTTAATATTAAATGAGATCCGTGATCGAGTTAAATAATAGCAATTACTTTTTTGACTTTCTTTGATTTATATCCTTTTATTCGTTTATTGCAGAGAGAATAACTTAATTTCAATAAAAGCATATGCAGTAAAATATGTAAAATTACGTATTATCAATTGACAAGGAGCATATGATTTAAGACATATCACATAATGTAAAATGTATTTCTACAAAAAGATGTTGGATATGAATTAATACATAATTATACAGTATTATATACAAACATACAGTCTCCGTTCAGAATGATGTGACAATATATTATATTCTACTTTCTTCCCGCTCATATATATATTTTTTATATATTATAATACAATATTAGAGTTTATTCGTTAAAGGAGATTCTTATTAATGAATGCCCAAAATTACTTCTAATGGAAATATACATAAAATTACAGAAAAAAAATAATATCATACAGCATTATAAAATGATGCATTTGAATTTAGTTATAGAAGTTTCAATAATATCAAAGAAAAATGATTTCAAAAAAATTAATTTACATACGTAACCATACAAACCTGATCTTATGCATGACTGTTTCTACGCCTTAGGAACACTCTGCTATTAACCGGATAGACTCTAGTTAGAAGTATTAATGAACTACCAAGAGCTAATTTAACAGGAGCTTGCTGTCCACCAGGTAGTTTGATGAATACTGTAGCTACAGCTGCAACACCATCATCAGTCGGTTCTACCGCAACCGGCCTGACATCATTGTGAAAACTTATAGCTCTATTACGTCTATTCTTGCGTTGTGGTGAACTTGGACTACAATTGTTCCCATCTCGATCATAAAGAATAGTAACCGTAGCAAATGGCCTCTTAGCCATATGTAACATTTCGACGACATGTCTTCTCCGCGCTCTACGTACATCAGCTGCCTGTTTAGTTTTCCATGCTACAACACAAGCAGCTAAGAAAAGAAAGAAACAAGAAAAGAAAACGGAGAAAAAAACAAAAAGATCAATGTGTAATTGATCTTGTCTAAAAAAGATCATCCCATACGCAGCTCTACTACTAGCATCTGGATTGTACGTATCGATCGCTCTCAGTGCAATATGAAATTTAGTTTGACCAAGTTCATGTTTATCTTGTGGTAGAGTTAGCACTAATCGATTTGTCAGATTCCTGATTATTAAAAATGTATTTCTTTTTTCGATCGTCATGAATGTAGCCAAGCTTTCTGCATAACGTTCTATTACTATATAACGATTGTCATTCCAATTTGGTTTTGCAGTACTATTATTAGTTGAAAAAGGGAAAGAATTACGTGAATGAAGTTTCACAATCCTGATTTTAGTACGTTGTGGATCTTCTAACCATGAATCATGATGATCTTTGCATTTATCCGTACATTTAAATCTGCTATCCAATTCAACCTAAAGTAAAAATAATATATTTCTTATAATAATTTAAATACAAAACTATAACATATTTGATACAAAATATAAAAAAAGGACTTACATCTTGATAACCTGTCGAGGAATTTAATGTAACAACGAACGAGTCATCGCGAGGACTTAAAAAAAGATCCAAGGCACCTTGCGTAACATCAACCATCACTCTAATATCTACATTCATGAATCGAGGTTGTACCATATAAAAAACAGTTTGTCCAGGATTCAATGGTTTTGGTTTCATCTTGCACTCATCTAAAATTTATTAATATACATTTTATGATAATATACAGCTTATGAAAAAAGTGGCTATATGAAATAGATAATTCATAATTGGAGGTGTACGAACCATACAATCCTCCAGACAGAACAGAAAGTTGCAACAAGAATAATACTTGATCAAAGTTTAAATGCAAAACGCGATAAAAAGTATAAAATGCAAATACTATATTAAAACGATGGTAAACATGGTCAAACTTACCTATTAATTTAGAGTCAAAGCACATTTTGTTATCAACTGTGACAGTTTTATAACATTGATGGCCCATGGTTGGTGTTCCTGCATAGTTTTCTCTACACTTACTGCATTGAACCATCCAACATGGTGTACCACCCATATTTGTAGCTTTCATAGGACCACTAGTGCAAGATGGTTCACTCTCTGTGTTGTTGCCACAGTTACATTTTTCACCAGTCACTGGGTCACAAGTGAATCCATGGCCATGACATTCACAACTGTATATCAAATATCCAGATAAATTATTTTTTCATTTATAATGTTATATATATTTATATTATCTTTGCAAAATACTCACGGACGACAAATATCACGTAAATCTTCTGTTCCTCTGAAATAACCCACCATACATTCCCCGCATTTATCACCTTTTGTGTTGTTTCCACAATTTACACATTTAGCTTTTGCTATAGGACCCTCCACCAATTGTCTCTTCAATAATTCTATGGACATTTTGTCGACAGAGTTAGGATCCTAAAAACAAATTTTAATTTTATTATACAAAATAAGTGGATTTTTATCTATCAATTTCCGTGTCTACATAAATATTACCGGAACGGTCATGCTTTCATTAATACATATACGTGTATGTCCATTACAATATTCCAAGCATGGTATACATTGTCCATTGTCTGCAGGATTTCCAACATATAAAGGCAAACATTTACTGCATTGAGGTCCCATTGTATTATTATGGCACTCTAAACATACATCTAATTTATCTGGTCCTGCACAATTACTATGACTATTGCATTGACATTGAATGGAACAATTAGCTCCCACATAACCAAAATCACAACGGCAAATATTTGGTTCAACACATGTACCTCGTACGCAACCTTGCGTACATGTTGGCACGCAAATTTTCCTGAAAATATAATATTACATCTTAAAATCTTATTCACATGGAAATAAGTTATTTGCAACTAGAAGAAAAAAATATGTGATATTTACCTCCCAGATTCATTAAATGACCATGTGCTATAAAAAAGAAGAATCATTTCATGTAATATATATACAATAATAATGTACTTTAGAGAAAAGAGAAATTACGTTTCTGTTTTATATCCATCTCCACACATGCATTCAAATCCTTCAATTAAGTCCAAACATTTTTCACTTTTTGGTGAACATGTATGATGGCCATTTAGACATTCATTCTCCATTGGGCAGCGCACATAATGCCAAGAAAATGGTGATTTGACCAGAAAATTAGATAAAGTCATTGTAACACTGTCCTGAGGTACAAATTCTAAGCGATGTGGAAATAAAGTAGTTAAAATTGCTGTAATAATAAAAATAAAACTATAACAATAACATGCAGTAGTTCTTTCATAATACTTTCACAATTTCATTTATTTTCAAAAAATCGCCTTACGTGGCTCAGTATGAGAGAACTGTTCATAATAAATCATTTCACAAGTTCCACCTGCTGGATGTTCTGTAGGTGCTTCTAAAGATCCTTCTGTACAAATACCCTGTCCAGTTATATTAGCAGAATCCATAGAACACCAACCACAATGAGAATGTTTTAAACATGTACTACATTGCATAAAGACTGAACATGGTTCTGGACAATGGTCTATATCTGAATTGCGTAATACTAATCCACACACTCCACCAGCACAATAAAGTGGTTGATATGATGGTGAAATACACTATAAAATTTTCAATGTGTATTACTCATGTTTAATATTTATATAATATTAATTATGTTATATATGACACAAACTTCATTAAGTTGTGTAGACCATCTACATTGTTGCCAACCTCCTTCAGCTCCTGTTCCCTTTAGACAACTTCTACAGTCTTTGTGTTCTGCACATCTTTTTTCACACTGAGTGCTACTCATTTTTATACTTGACCTTTCGAAAATATCTTCTGGTACACAATTCCAGTCATATATAGGCTCACCTGTTACTTTCACCCCTAACTCAGCTAAAAAAATGATACTGTGATGATAATTCTTATAGTCATAATGAAATAATAGATGTCATACTACTTACAAGTTTTTAAAACTTGTCTTGTCCATACACAATTTTCAAGATTATTACACTTCTCACAATCACTAGCTGAGCATTGCAATTCTCCACATTGGTTAACGTCATTTATTGGTATTTGTCGGACATTGCACTTGTTTTGCTCATCACAAATTTTTTCATGTGGTATACATTTACCATGTGAACAATTTGTGCACCATTTGCAAATAGGTTCAGTATTTTTATAATACGGCCATTCAGCTAAACATTCTGCACAAGTTTTAAAGTTCTGACATTTTCTACTGGTCATCCAATCAGAATTGCAAAATACTCCATTCGATCTTTGTGCTTGAGTCACATTAATATCACATCTAAAATAAAAAGATAAGGACATCAAATTTATTATAACAAATTATATTTGTTTACAAGAAAAAACTTACTTATCGCCTCTATTAAGTGATACTTCGTTGGAAAAACAAAAAGAAGCATTATTTCCTACAATTGTAGTAACAGAACAGAAGGAACAACCAAAATATTTTCTGCATGCAACTTTATTTGTCCAAAGATTGCATAAGTCTTCAGGTATATTGATTAAAGTAACATGACTCTTAATACCACCGTCGAAACCACCAACAACATATATAGCATTTGATTCTGGATCTGCATGTGTCATAGCATGTGCATATGATGGTGGTGGTGGATTACCAATTATTTCCATATCATTGGTAATTAATCGAATCCATAAGTTGCATGAATACTTATATGCTATTAGAGAATCAGAAGTATTGCGGGGATTCTGTCGACCGCCAAATATTACCATATATTCTTCAGTTGTAACAGCTGAGTGAAGAAATCTAGCTTGCGGCTGTAATTAATTGTAAAAGATATTTTATAACTATTAAGTCCTTTGAAATTTTTTGATTATATATAATAGATTTTAATAATATAACAAATACTAACTAAGCTGCTGCCATCAGTGAAATCATCCTCAAATGGTGGTAATATAGACCATCTACGATTTCTATAATTTAAAGCATAAAGCTTATTTGAAATAAAAGTCCTATTAATAACATAGGTGCAACCACCAAATACATAAAAACTATCAGATTTACTATGGTATACCGTTGAATGCCCATAAATTACTAAAGGACCATTTCCATTTGTACTTATCGTATCCCAAGTTTCAGTTTCTAAATTAAATTCCCATACAGTATCTAGATATCCATATTTTGGACTAAATCCACCAATTAATAATAAACTTTCTGATTCCCCATCTCTACGCAAAGTTAATGTATGTCCTGCTAAAGGTGGTGGTTCTCTTTTGAATTCGTTTTGCACAATTTGACTCCATCTTTGATTTTGAAGACTGAATTTCCAAAAATCTTCCAATGTATTATTGGATAAGCCTGGAATATCTTTTTCTTTCATAGATAATCCACCATATACATATATCTGTTGTCTACTATGAACTATTTCAGCAGCATGGAAATATCTGCCTTGAGGCATTGATGCTTCTGATGTAGATTCTACAGTTACAGGCATCCATGTATTATTCTTAGTATCAAAGAGTCTAATGTCGTTCAATGGTCCATGACTAAGAGAATATCCACCAAACATCCAAAGACTACCCCTTCTATCAGCAACTAAACTATGTCCAAAACGTGGTAATGTTTTTCTTAAATGATCTAAATGATCAGCAAGATATTCTGAATTAAATAATTCCGTGAAAACTAGTTGATGTTCTTTAATTTTAATCGAACAATCATTTCCACCAAAGCCGGATGAACAAACGCAACGGCCATATCCTTTATCACAAATTCCTTGTTTTCTTGATGAAGTGCAATTATTTGGACATAATTCGATGTTACAGTCAATACCAACGAAACCCGACTTGCATAAACAATTATTATTTCTACAGACTCGATTTTTAGGACAATTGTCACATGTCATTACAATATAGCTTGCATTAAATCCTTCAACTTCATCCAGTTGTTTGTAATGAACAGTGAGGAATCCAGATTTAGCTTCCACTGTTACAGGATAATCCGTACTTTCTGTGCAATAAACTCCAACTAATTGATTTTGATGATTACTGGAAGATGAAACGAATTCAGGAAGACCATCATATACATAGACACTGTTCTCTTGACAACTGACATTGATATCATCTTGTATCGTAAATTGAATTACACTTTGTATACCAATAGTTGTTGTATCAGGTGAGAGATCGTTATTTGGACTAACAATCCATAAACATTCCCTTGTTAACGATTCGCCAAAATGAGTTTCCCATGGAGACATTTGTGAATGTCTACTACCAAGGCCTTGTTTACCTTTTCCTTCTCCATTCAGCATTCCTCTAGACATACAACCATAATAACACATTCCTCCATTTTTGGGATCGCCATAATATCCTTTTTTACACCTTTGACACATATCACCTTCTGTATTATCGCGACAGAAACAAATGCCAGTTTGTCGATCGCAAATATCCAAATCTTTATCTCCGTGTTCATTACAATTGCACTTTTTACAACCTATTATTGTTGTAGCATTGCCATAACTACCCGCTTTACATTCTTCACAATATTTACCAGTGGTCCAATTTTGACATTCATCACATATATCTGGTCCTTGAAGACAAGTGGAATGATTATAGCAACCACAATTTGTTCTACAATCTGGTCCAGTCCATCCAAGATTACATTCACATTTGTAATCAGGTGCTTCACTGCAATATCCATTAATACATTTTTCATAACATGTTTTCGTACAATTTTCTTTGCCATCGCCATTAAAACCTCGTTTACACTGGCAGCTATAACTACCATGTGTATTTGTACAAACTGCATTAGGGTGACAATCGTGTAGACCTAAATCACATTCATCAACATCGGGACATTGAGCATATGCCCATCCTGACTCATCAGCTTCAAGAGTAGTATTTAGATATTCGTTCATAATTAAACTACAATTGATATGAGCTCGATTAAAATCTCCCTGTACACAAACTCCCATAATTGGATTTTCTAAACTATAACACCAACCGCAACTCAGCGAATGTAAACAACTAGAACAATTTGTATGCCGGCTACAACTTTTACATTGATCGTTACTTGTCAATGATGAACCAGATCTGGATGTCACTCCCATTAAACCTGCTTGATCCATCCATTCTCTGCACAAACCGAATTGATACTCTGACGTATATACAGAGAATGAAAAACACTCTTGTGTTGCTTCGCACCATACACATCTTCCACGTTCATCCAAACATTGTGTACAATTTGATCTTTGTCTGCAAGGTATTGGGCATTGATCTATGCTAACAACAGCATTAGGTAATCTACCTATTCTTGCACATCGAGCTTCTTCTGTCCACCATTCACATAAGTTGCTACCAACGCATGATTCGCATGAAATATAATTGGAACAATTTGAGCAAGCTGATGGAGTAATTGTTAAATAATGCCATTCGCGAATCGGATCGTCATTTTCATCTATTTCTACATCAGTTGCACAACTCTCTGTTTCATTAATAGAACGTGAAAGACATTTATTAGTGATATCACACCAACCGCATGAAGAATCTATCAAGCAATGAAGACAATTTTTGTACTGATTACAAGATCCATTTTGATATGGTTCAAGATATTCAAAAGTAAAAACTTTTGGATTTTCCATTCTTTTACTATGTGTAATTTCCATCTTACTAGCATATGCGTAACTTGTTGTAACCATTCTTTTTGATTCAAAATCAAGAAGATAACGTCCAGATTGCAATATCATTTGTTGTCCACTTGACCATTTAGTAGGAATGCATTGAGATGTTTCAGCGGTTAAATTTGCAACTAATTCCTAAAAATATTAGAAATTCAAGGTATATTAACTATATATATTCTTATCATATATATATATATATATATATATATATATATATATATATATGCATTATACGTAAAAAGAAATATTATATATTTATATTAAAATTTACCAATTTTTGTGAATTATCATTTCGCGATATATGAAGTGTTGCACTATTATAACTAACACATATTTTTAAATGTTCAATCGTGCTATGCCAAAAATACTCTGGTAATCTCAAGAAGCCTGTTAATCTAGCAATCATCTCTCCACCTAAAGCTGATTCTGTTTTTGCTCCTTGCATGGATGGTACATTGAAATCAACTGTAGTCGCATTGACTATTGTTACAGAATCAGGTTGACTAAAATTAACTGGAGGCTTATATTTTAAAAATGTTAAACCCGGTCTTTTGTCCATTTCGCGACATTCTGCGACCTGTGTAATTTCTGTTCCCTTTGATCCCCACCAACCTGGTATTTGTGAAGGAGTATCATCTCGAAGGCCACAAACCCCATAATTATCATCCTTATGATGACATCGTGCATTCTGAACGCACCATGTACAAGTTCCAAGATTTAATTTATTAGAAACTGAATTTCTACCACGAGAAGTTTTACCCCAACCACCACCAGGTTGTCCATGTGTTAAACAAGAATGACAATCGCCCAAAGCAGGACAAACGCCAGGACAACGTGTAGTTTGAAGATTCGTCGTACAATTACTACCAATAGTTCTTCCATAACATATCTAAAGAATTTATATTCAAAATATAAATAATAAATCTAGAAACAGTTTGAATTATCATTGAAAGAATAAAATAATAAATTTATATAATATACTTCGTCTGCGGAGCACCATCCGCATTCTGGATTTGCAGCACATTCCACCAAACTTTTATGTCTTGCACAAATCTGTTCTGGTTCTACATTATCGTTATCTCCTGGTGCAAGCATTGGTGGTAAAGTGTAAGCAAGCAAATCTGCATTTACATTACCATGATAACCACCAACTAATAATAAAGTATTTCCATTACGTACATCCGAAGCATGCGCAAAGACTCCTTGTTGTTTAGGATAACGTGAATCTGTGTATTTACAATTGATATACTATATAGATGTATAATAGAATATAGAAACTCTTTTCATTTTTTAAATTAAATAAATTATACCTTTATCATTTAATCCTAAAACATCATGGCTAACCCAAGTATGACAACCTAAATGATAAAGATACATTTGGTTGTCATAACAAATTTCTTCTTTATTGTGTCTATGAGAATATCCACCAAATACAACCAAGTAATTACCTAAAATAATATAGTACTTTAAATATAGTATTTAAAAATATTGATTTAGAAAAATCGTAGTCTGTTAAAATTTATTACCGATTATATTACACGTATGAAACGCACGCTCTCTAGGGACATAAGTATCTCGTAAATGTGCTCTTGGATAATGAATTTCAGACCAAACTTTTCTATCCAATTGGAAAACAAACATCCTATCTGAAAGTTTACTGAAACGTGCTACGCTAGCTACGACTCCACCATAAACAAGTAAAGAATTAGTGGCACTGTGATAAACAGTTGAATGAGCTACAACACGAACATCTAATTCCTTTCCACCACGGGGACGTACTTTTTGCCATTTTTCGATTGTTAATATAGAATCAGCTGCAACAAGTTGATTAGAATTATTTTACATCTTTCTAGTAATTAGTAAGTACATAATAAAACATTAACTTACAAAAGTTCAATCTAATTTTGTATAGGCTAGATGAAAATTCACCATCCACTGTACTACCGCCAAACAGATAAATATAGTCATTTACTAATGTAAGAGTATGTCTTGTAAGTCGAGGTGGATGGAATGTAGAATTTCTAGCACGTAATGTCCAAATACGCCTATTAACATTATAATGCCAAAGTTCATTTGACAGAGACCCATCCTCTATTTTACCGCCATAGATGACAAAACCTCCTGTAACAAAAAAAATTTATTCTTTATTTTTATTTATAATTAATTAAATTAATAAATTTCCTGTAATAATTAACCTTCGTATTTGCACGCAGCATGGCCATATCGTGGACTTGGTTTCAGCTCTTCAGTTTGTTTTTCAGAATCTCTATATGCTTCGTCAGTTGTTAAATTGATATCTTCAAATTCTTTTATAAATACGTTTTCTTCTGTGGTTTCATTTGTACTTTGTTTTTCCAAATTTGCATCATCATTCTGTTCTATTCTAGAGATATGATGTTTTTTATGTAAATTTATATTCTGAAAATCTCTACGGTACCTTTAGAAAAATAACAAAAAATAAATAAATAAATTAATTAATTAATATATGATATAATTAATATATAAATATACAATATTAATGTTTCATTTTACCTTTCTGACATACTTTGAGAATATCTAGATCGTATGTGACCTGAATGAGTTTTTGCAAAATCATTATTTCTTCTAATTTTAATTGTACTTGTACCAATCCTGCTTACATTGCCTTTTTGATTACTCTTTTCACGTTCTCTGTGATCAGAATTATTATTAAACTTATCCCATCTATGTGTCCCTGCTTCAGAAGCTGCACGGTCATGTAGATTTAATGTATTGTTATTTTCGATACTTTTAAGTAACTTCCAAATAAATGACTTTTTAGAGAGACCATATTGTTCTTCTGCATCTGTTCCTATTTGTGCTAATTCATGCGCAATAAGCATAGGATCTAAATATTCCATGGATGATGCTCCCTCTGCGGATAAAAAAAAACATAAACAAGAGTTATTACAAAGTGTAAATATAGAATAATAATAAAAATAATAATTTGATATTAGTACATACCCAGTATTATACCATATTCATTTTCCCACTGGCTGGTTGTAAAACGATAAACTTCTAAATCACCAAGTATAAAATTTAAATCATAGCCACCAAATATATATAAAGAATCAGTTTCCTTTACATAAACTGCTGTATGAGCTGCACGTGGTCTTAAACCACCTTCCGAATGCGATAACCAATGCCATCTATATAATAGAAACCATTAATCTATAGATTAATATATATATAACGTCGCTTAGATGTAGAAATAACAAATTTATAAATTTATAAATTTATATACTAAATTTAAAGATATACCTGTTTCCTTCTGGATGAGTCGAATGCAATGAACAAGATTGTCCAGAATAATTATCATGACATTCACAACGTTTTATTTCGCATATGCCATTATGATTACAATTATCTGGACATAAAGCTCTAGAGCAGTCTTTACCACCCCAATCATTTTCACAAAAACAGGTATTATTAATACATTTTCCATGATTTGTGCAATTATTAGGACAATCCATAACTGAAAACTCAGCATGAAATCCATCCAAAACATAATTCGTATCACTATATAATAATATTAACATCTAAAAAAATACCAATAAATTGTTAATAAAGAATAAACTTCTTTCGTTTAAATTTTATTTCTAATTTACTTACATAACCAGATGATGATGTTACTTGTTGTGGTTCTGTTTTGCCACTAAAGCTACCCAAAAGTGGAGAATGAAAAGAATCTCCATCATAAACAAAAACATAATCGTAACTGCATTCTGTACCCATTGTACGAAAACTAAGTGTAATGAATTGATGACTGTTGTTTGCTGAAAAATAATGTATAATTGTTACTATATGCATAAAATAAATGAAAATTAATATCTATTGTTTAAATGTATTATTAATATCATTAATATATAAGTATCGCTAGAATTATTTGTTAATACCTTTAATAAGCCATTCACAATGAGAATCTTGAGTATAATTTGAACCTAAAGGGCCATCACTAATTATTCCCCAAGATTCTGTGAATACCTTCCGTGTTTTATCACATGGAACTTGTTTTGGAGGTACTTGGGGAACTGAGTCGAAACCCCATATCAAGCAACTCCATGTTATAATATATATTATAGTGGTACTGATCCACTCCATCACAGATCATTCACCTCGCTAATGGTGAATAAAATAATAATCATGATCCACATCAATTTGATATTATACTACGTAATTAATTATATGGTTTTTATATAACAATACTATCTGTAAGAAAATAATATATTATAAAAATAATTATTTTATCTAATTATATAGCAGATAGATTTTTCCTATATATAGAAACTATTAAAAAGTGATTTTATGATATCTTTACTAACATTCATAGTGAATTGGCATTTAATCGAGTAAATAAATAACTATTATAAAATCATTATATAATGTATTTGAGAAAAATAATATTCCATATGTATATATATATGACAAATACATAGATTTTAAATGTTTTTAAACATATTGTGTAAGTCTAATACAATGTCCTACTTGTGAATAACATATGTAACTCTTAATTACATATGATATTGCAATAAATTAAATACTAAATTTAATATATAATCTATTGACATATTTTATTTTAAAGAAAGAAAAAGAGAGAAAGAGAGAGAATATACATATTATAAAATAAAATACATACTATTGCAACATTATCATATGTATTATGATCATCCACATGGTGCAAAAAGTGCGTTTGTTTAATTCATCTAACCTGCAATTATGAAAATACAAATCAAACTTGATTTAAAATTTGGATTAACATTTGATACAAAAAGAAATAACGTATACTTACTCTGATATTATACAAACATATTAATAAGATTCTATGAGATAAAAAAGAATAAGTAAGAATATTTTAACTACAAATGTTATAATCGAACCAAAACATTATTTATATATATGTATACAAAACACTCAATTTCCTTTTCATCAATCAGCCGTTTTTTCTTTATGTCAATTTATCAAAATTGTATACTGACGATATTTACTTTTTCTGATTGATTTTGAAAGTAATATATATACATAAAAGCACATTTATCAATATAACTGCTTTATTTTCATGCACTCCTGTCGGCACCATCACTGTTTGCTATCATGGCCTCGCCTGTCATCTCCCGTTGACACTTGTACTCTTTTTTAACCTCCCTCGACGAAGTGTCTAAATTGTACAAATTGCTCATTGAATAAAGATATAGATGCGTTTTCATATATTTTACAGTGAAAAAGTAGGAACTGTAGTATATCTAACGTCTTTTATCTAGATAATACTAGATAAATGAAAGAAAAATGTTATTCATGTATTTTTTCTACCTAATTCTAATATCAAACGAAAATTTTCGTATTATAGAACTGTTCCATAAAACCATAAACCTATCAAATTGTTTAAATAATTGTAATCATTATTTAAAAATATTCCCTAGATTTCTTATAGGCATTTCTATAAGGAATAAATATGGCGATGATGTAGTTTCTATTTTTTTAATTTTATGAAATTTACTACTATTACATTGATTGTTTTTTAGAATTTTTATTATCATATAATCGATATAATTTGTATAAAAAAAATTAACTTTTTTAATTATTTTATTATCATGATCAAACAGAAATAGGAAACTACACACATATATCGATAGAATGCCATTCGATATATCAAATTAGTTGATAATTATGCCTGTAGTTAGCGATTCAAGCGGACAGCAACAATAAATGTAAGGTTACCTTAGCATACTTGTAGTAACTAAGATAATTCGCAATTTAATAAATTCGCTAAGTTGAACTGAATCCAATTAGCAGGAAACGTGGTGAACGTGTGTTTATTGTATGCTTAAAAATTTACTTTAAAAATATTTACTAAAAATGGCTGAAGCAATGAGACAAACAGTAGCTGGGATGCTTAAAGGCATTGAAAGGTAGAAATAATTGTTAAAAATTATATATTTCTTTGTAATCGATGCATATGTTTGTAATTATATTTATGTGAGACTCAAAATAATATTAAACAATTTATTTTTATTTAGATATAATCCAGATAATCTGACAACTTTAGAGAAGTACGTTGAAATTCAATCAAGAGAAAATGTTTATGATTTGGAAGCTAATTTGGCTGTCTTGAAATTATATCAATTGAATCCACATCGTTTTAATATGGATATAACCTGCCAAATATTACTTAAAGCATTAACTAATCTTCCACACACTGATTTTGTATTATGTAAATGTCTTCTGAACGAATCAATTGTTAGTTTTTAATATTTAACAGATTATAATAATATTTTATCAAGTTGATTTTATTAAGTCAATATATCAATTTTTCCTCCAGATGCAGGAAAAACCGATTAATCAAATCATGTATTTAGGAGATATATTGGAACAATGTGATTTTGAACAAGTTTGGGATCAAGTTTTGTTAATGTCAGATTTATGTGATAGAATTGTTGGATTCCAAGATTCTATAAGAAAGTTTGTTTGCCATGTCGTAGGAATAACTTTTCAGACGATAGATAAAGGACTTCTTGTACAACTGCTAGGTGGAGTAGATGGTTAGTTTCATTTGATTTAATAATTTTATTGAAATTTTACTAATGAAATTTATTAATATTTATATATAAAAAATTTTTAATATATAAAATTTTTTATATATAAAAATTTTTAAATATTAGTGTGATAATTGTATTTTATTTAAATTCGATATTTTATATTTTACGTTTTTATCCTAATACCAATATTATATAGCAAAATATTAATTAAAATAAATATAAACACAATAAATATATATGATGAATTGTTAAGGTCAGTTAACAATAAATATATTTTTTGTTATAGATACCACATTAAAACATTGGGTAAAAAAGTATGGTTGGAAAGATGAAAGCAAATCAATTATTTTTATTGCTAATCAAGATGAAAATATAAAAACAAAGAACATTACTGAAAAAATTGATTTTGAAAATGTTGCAGGATTAATGGCTGCTTGTTTATGAAATTATGAATAAGTAAAAATAATTTTGAAATACGACTGCTGTATTTAATTCATGAATCTTATCTTTTTTCTATAAATAAATTAATATAAATATAATGATGTAAACAATATTATTGATATTTATTCAAATATATATTCAATATATACATACATACATACATAAATACATACATACATACATACATAAATACATACATACATACATACATACATACATACATACACATATATATATATATATATATATATGACATACGTTTCCCATCACACGTTTATAATTTGTGTATCGCCCTAAAATCAAACAAATCAATGAAAATAGCACTTTAAGCGCAAGTGTTCTTACCACGTGAGCATCAAAATAAATGGTTTCTTCGCTCAAATGTCTGTTTTAACCTTAAAATTATAATTACTATAAAAATTGTATTAGATTATATTCTCTATTATCTAATATCTTTATTATCTTATATTATCTAAATATTAAAATGGGAGAAAGTAGGATAATAAAGTATTTAATTATATGAAACAACGATGAAATTTTGATAAATAATATAAATATATATATATATAGATATTCTGAATCAGTTGTATATTTAATAAATAATCAAATATGTTAAAATTCCGTTTATTTAATATTTTTAAATATATACATCGAAATAAAAGTGGCTATCCATATGCTTATAATAAAAATAGCACATATCTATTTGTTCTGTGGACATTGATAATACATTTTGTATTCCTATGGGGTGTTTTGGATATAAATTTTCATTCACCGATTATACAAGGATTACCAGTTGTACCAGGTTTAAAAGATGCACCTGCAAAAAGATTAATTCTACTTGTAGCTGATGGCTTAAGATATCGTACATTCAGAGAGAATATTCCTCCATATCTAAAGTAAATATTTTAATAAATATATATATATATATACGTTAATAAATATTTTTATAAATTTAATTTAAATTATAAGTTTAATAATATATAAAATATATAAAACAAGTTTATATAAATCAGTTTTATGATTATGGAATCGTCTATATATAATAATCATATATATTATTATAAATTAGGAATATTACCCAGTATAAAGGTGTTTGGGGTATTTCACATACTCGTGTTCCTACAGAATCAAGGCCAGGTAACGTTGCAATTGCTGCAGGACTTTATGAAGATCCAAGTGCAATTTTCAAAGGATGGAAAGAAAATCCTATAGATTTTGATTCTGTCTTCAATCAAAGTCGATCAACATGGGCATGGGGTAGTCCTGACATTATACCTTTATTTACAAAATGTAATTTAAATTTAAGTGATCTAATTACCTAATATATTCTTGTTTAATAATTATATAATATTATTCACAATCAGCTAATAAAGGAAACGTATATGGTGAAAGTTATCCTTCAGAGTGGCAAGATTTTGATAGATTACAAAACGATATATTACGTCTAGATTCATGGGTATTTGATAAATATTTAAAATGGCTTGAAAAAAAATCATATACAATGAAACACATGGACGGTATTATTTTTTTTCTTCATCTTCTTGGTTGTGATACTATAGGTCATTCGCATAAACCTCAGTCAAGGTATATTACAAATAAAATGTAATTAAAAGGTTTAAGTAACGTAAATATAGTATAATTAACTGATATATTTTAATTCAGAAAATATATTGAAAATATGAACTATATTGATCAGAGAATAGAAGAAATTGTACAAAAAACAGAACAATTTTTTGATGATAGAAGTACAGCATACATTTTCACAGCTGATCATGGAATGACCGATTGGGGTTCACATGGAAGTGGATCTACTGATGAAACAGAGACACCACTGATTGCTTGGGGTGCAGGTGTAAGTTCCACTGGAATACGTTATGATGTGGATCAGGCTGATATAACTCCTTTAATATCAACTCTTATAGGCAGACCTATTCCAACTAACAATGAAGTAAGTAGTACAGTTATTCTATATTAAATCTTTATTTTTGAGCTATTCTTGGAAATATTACTTATTAAATCACTTAAAATATGCATGTTCTTTGCAAATTTTTATATAGAATTATATATTATTATTAGGGTGTATTACGAAAACACTACTTGGAAAATAATGATACATATAATGCACAAGCTTTACTTAATAATTTAAAACAATTATCATATCAAGTAACAGAGAATCGTATACTTAGTTGTGGAATTAGTGATGATTTTATGGATTGGCGAGAACTTACACTTAATAAACATATTTGGGAAATTAATGAATATATCAAAAATGGAAAGATGATAGAAGGAATTACAGAAGCAGAAGAAGCAATAAAATTAGCCAAAGAATATCTATATTATTTCAAACAATATCAAAGAAACTATTTTTTGATGTATATGACATTTATGTGGAGTGGTTGGATAATATTTTTATTCCTTAAAATAGTTGGAATACCACGCAAAAAAATTAAACCTTCATTATTACTATTAGTCGATATAATATTTTTAAGCTCATTAATTGTATTGATTATCAGATATACAGGTACATATATTATATACTATCTGAATTATTTAAAATATATTTTCAATAATAATAACATAAATATAAGATAGAAATGTTTTTCTTAGTTTCTGTTATTTTTCAGGAAATAGTGGCTATAACTTGAGACAGTTATCATATGGATTATTTACTGTCATTTCTCTCTGGTTAGCAGGTATAAATTTGATTAAATTTGTTCCTAAATTAAAGAAACAAAATATTAAAACATTCCTAATAGAAATAGGAGGAACTATTTTTTTGTTATTTATAATGTTCATGGGATTAACATATAGAGCTGCTCTCAGCGCAGGAATGTTGTTTATTGTTGTAATGCAAAAAGTAATATTCAACAAAACACATAATATGTTGTTATGGTCAGGGTTGGCTTTGGCTATGTATCCTTTATTGCCAATAGTAGAACCCTATCCTCGAATTTATATAGTGTGAGTTATAGATTGAAAATATTTTGACATTTCTATATTTATAAATTGTTATTGATTGCTATTTTTTCAATTTTAGTTCAATTAGTATATGTATTATGATATGCAAGATTGCTTTGAGGCATCAACTAAAATATAAAAAGATAATTGAGATAATAAGATTAATAATAACAGGACTGGTATATTTGAAATTAATAGATGGTCGATATTGGATATCTTGGATAATTTTAGCAAGTGCACCATTATTTATTTGGACTTACACTGTAAATCCAAAAGATAGAATAGAAGGGATCACAATTGGTCTTTTCTGTCCTCTCTCATTATTATCTGCATCTTATGAACCTTTCTTTTTTTTAACACTTGCAATGCATTTACTTCATTGGCCTTTATCTATCAAAGACTGTGATAAAATTACTGATAATATTTTAAGTATCACAGATTTCACTAAAGCATCATTTTTTGTATCCTTTTCTTTAATTGTTTAAAAACTTTCAGATATATTTTATAATACATAAAATATTTTAATATAATTAAGTTAATAAGTTTTCTATTATATTCCTTAATTTTACAATTTAGATGTTATATACGTTATTATGTTTTTTCGGAACAGGAAACATGGCAAGCATAAGCTCATTTGATCCTGTTTGGACACAACATTTTATTACTGTTTTTTCTCCATTTGTTATGAGTTCACTTATACTTTTTAAGCTAAGTATTCCTTTAATATTGATAGGGTGTGCAAGTCATATTCTTGGATCAAGAACAGCTTTTTTAGCAGTTCTTTTTCTAGGAGATTGTTTGTCTTTACCTCTTATGTATTATGTTAATCCATATGGTAGTTGGTTAGAGATTGGTAGTGCTATTAGTAGATTTACTATAGCAATAACTTTACCATGTATTTTATTAATTCTTCATTATTTTTCTTATCCTTTAATGAAATTCAATTTAAATCAATTTGAACATCTATTGTCAGAAAAGAAACATATTGTATAAATGTATAAAATATTTTAGAAAAGAGTATTTCATATAATTTAATTTAATTATAATGTTGATATTAAAAACTTTGTTATATAATTGAGTTCTAATTATGAAGTATTAATAATTAAAATATCCTCCAATATAATTTAGTTAAATAAGTACAAACATGTTTTATAGTTGTTTACTGATTTATGATATATTTCATACAGTGCTCAATATGTAATGTTTTTAATGAATATATTCACACTTTTTATTAAAAGTTAAGTCTGTATTAAATGTCAATATAGTTTATATAAAGAATTATAGTGTGTTTTATCATAATTAAAACATAAATTTTAATTTATTAATTTATAGATGATGGAATAAAATTGTTAAACATTTATAAATTCAAGTCTGTCTTTTGATATAGTAATATTTTATTTAAAATCTAAAGTTTTTTTTACTTAAATAATATTTGTTAATTCTTTAGTACAACACTTATTCTGAAATCTAATAAAATGTTTAAAATTTGAATTCTTTATATTTCTTAGAAGCTTTTGTATCTTGTGTTTGCTGTCGTTTACGTTTACTCTGTAAACAAAATAATAGATTAACAATCAAATGCATATAATATTATAGATTATCATTTCTAATAAGATACAGTACTGTAACAAATACAAACCTTCTGTCTTTGTACATGATCTTGAAGCATATCAGATAAATCTTCCCTCCTAAGGTGAGCTTGTCGCGATCTCATGGTTTCCTCATATCTTGATGCCATTGCTTCAGAATCAAGATCTAATTCACTAGGATCTAATGCCAATTCAACGGCACCATCCTTTTCTGTTCTTGCATCAGATGTTGTCCCACTTATACCACGTCGTGCAGCAATAACGGAGGGTGGTGCTTGACCTCCTGCTGCACCTGTCATATCATACACATGCGTACTTCCCATCATACTTGCACCTAGACCTTCTGTTCTACGTTCCTGTAAAACTGTATACAATGCAGGAGTATCTCCACCTTCCATTTCACTCTCTATTTTTTTCTTTCTCAATTCTATTGTTTCTGGTGTCTCTAATCCAGCTGGAATAGATGTAATACCACTTGGTGTTATCAATCCTTCTGCACCAGGTGTAACCAATCCACTTGCATCCCCATCTCCGTCTTTTCCATCTGCTTCACCATCTCCACCTTCCTCTGCATCTTCATCTTCTTCTTCATCTCCAGATGATTCAGATTCAGGCTCACCCCACATGCCTCTATCTACTTCTTCATCTAGAGCATCACCACCTGGTGTACGAGATACACCAAAAACGTCTCCATATAAGGGTCTGCCTGTCTCGTCAACAGGTGGTTTTCCCCAACCGCCAGCGTGATATCCAAAGGCACACCCTTCTGGGATTGGAGCATTTAAGCCTGGTATCTTAAGATTAGGATAACTCGGTGGTGGACCGTAACGTTGCATAGCAATTAACCATGGTGGTGGTACTTTATGACAATTCGGTCCTACAGGCATTCCCAATGCTGTACGTAATTCATCAGACAATTCACCAGGCTTTTTTTCTTTAAGTCTAGTTTCAAATTCTTTACCTTCATAGTAAAGATCACCATGAATTGTCATCCGTGGTTTGGTTTGCCACTTAAAAAATGCATCATGAAGTTTTTGATAATCAATATCAATTTTACCTAATTTAGGTCTTGCTCTCTCACGCATTTTCGCTTTTAAAGTACGAGTGTCATCACGTTCTTGCAAACTTGCTCTCATTTCTGTGATTCCAGTACGTTTTATAAAATCAGGTAAATCGAAAGGAGGTTTTTCAATACCTCGTTTTCCTTGCAGGTATTTTCTTTTAAAACACCAATGTCTTGGTACAGGTACAGTATTACGATGTGCCTTAAGTTGTACAAGAAGCTTGGGATCTCTGGCAGTAACATCATGCATTTCTACAACATCAGGCCTACCTACAAGCTGTTTTAATTCAGCAACACTTAGTCGCGTTAATCTCTTGAGTTTTCGTTTAGATAATCGCGGAGCACCATTTTCTCCGGTACCTTGTTGTTGCTGTTGCTGGCCTACATCGTCATCAAAGTCATCTAGAGGTGGTATTTTGCTGGGTACATTACCTGTAGTTTGCATATTGGTAACAGGAGGGTACTGACCAATTGGTTCACCCTTATCTCCTGCATCATTAGAACGAGGTTCTGGTTCAGTTAATTTAAATGCTTCAAATACTCTGGCAAATTGACGATACATTGGTTCCAAATCATTTATACTAGGAATTTCTTGAATATATTCTATCTCTGGTAGATCTTCTTTCGATTTATTATCTTCTATTTGGTCTTGCTTTTTCTCTAGTTCTTTCTTCTCATTTGTATTCTTCTTCCTCTTCTTCTTTTTTTTCTTTTTACTTTTAGTTGTCTTTGAATCAACTTTTTCAATCGTTGTTTCTGGTTCCAATATATCTTCCAACTGAGGAACATCTTCCCCTGTAGATTCGTCATTAGTAGACTTTCCTAAAGAGACCATATCATTTGGATCACCACCTACTTCCTTAGCTCTTTCTGTTTTAAAAGCTAAAGCTTGTTCTAAAGCAGCTGGAAGTTTAACTGTGTCATTGTCTCCTTCACGTACTATATCCTCTACAGTATTTTGATGTAATTCTGTTGGTGGTGTTACTTTTAAACTTAATAAACTAGGTAGCGTTTTTGGTGGTTCCATCATATTTGAAGAATGATGATTAGAAGTCATACTCATCATAGGTGGCATTGGATGGGACATCTGCTGAATCTCCATTCTATGTTGTGTAGCTTGATTCTATTTTCAAAAACATATTTTATTAATCTTTATTATATCGAAATTAAATTGCCATCAACTGATCTATAAACGAGTAATTATAGTTGCAAACAATATTGCCTTAATATTTCAATTTATATTTGTAAGATATTTATTATAATATAAAGCAGTACAGTATCCTTATCCTCTAATAATCTCATTTATTTTTTTCAGTAGTTCAGTAGTTAAACACAAAAAAATTGGAAGTCTATTGTTTTGAATGTTAAAAATACATATGAACATAATAAAATACTGATACTAACCTCATTTCCCGGTATATTTTCCATATCAAAAATTGTTTAAACAAGTGTGTATTAAACACTGTAGATACATAAATTGTATTTAATTTATTATCATTTATCAAATACTTATACTCTAAGCCACTTACGCGGCACTTTTAATTCAATGCTCTTTTACGCTTTTATCAGCTTCTATAGCTTCTACCAGCTTTAACATACAATACACATAATCATATCAACCAATATAAAAGCAATCTAAATGCAACACAGAATCTCAAGTATTGACCAATCAGATAACTTTTTTATTGTGCGTGAAGTTTACATGTATAATTATATTTTAATTATCATGATCTTATTATTACAAGCACAATATAATTTACAATTATTAGATATATTAGAGATTTTAATAATATTTATGTTATATATAATATAGTTAACATTAATATTATTTGGAAATAGTATATTTGGGCAATTTCCAAAGTTATTGATTACAATTTTATATTAAACGATTGGTAATCCTGATTTTCTTATTTAAACTCAATCGAATGCCAATTGGCGCGTTTAAGGCACATTTAACAATAAAAAGATTCAGTTTATAAAATGAATAAATAAATTAATAACTTTAATATCAATTTCATAGATAATTCTATGTATACATATTACAGTGTAATATACATAATATAGAATAATTATTAAATATGAAGAGCATTAAGGTTACATTAAATAAGCCTAATCCATTGTTTGAGCTCTGGCTGGAAGAATGGAAAAAAAAAGCAATATCTCAAGGATCTGATTTGCAACATCATTTTACAAAAGCTTTGAATACTTTAAGAAAATATCCATTACCATTAGATTCTGGAAAAGATTGTATAATTTTAAAACATTTTGGCTTAAAATTATGTACAATGTTAGACAGAAGACTCAAAGAACATAAAGTGCATCAAAAAGAAATGGAGCGTACAAATAATGTTTGCAAATGTGATAGTTGTTGTCGTAGTGAATTCTTTCTTTCGTCGAGAGAAAAACGTATGAAAATTTATAAAGAAGAAATTAGAAAATATAGAACGAGGCAAGTAAGTCATTATATTTTTATAGACTTATTTACAAAGATTTATTGTAATTTACAAAAATTTATTTGTAATTGAAGATAGCAGCATCCAAAAAGTCTTTTTGTTTGTCGTCATGGAATTTTGCTTGTTATGCCATATTGTTAACATTATACAATAAAGAAGGAAACTCAAGTTATTCTGGTAAGTTTTCATCTATATAATGTCTATGTGGTATTAAATAGTATTAAGTTATTTGTTTATTTATGAGGATGCATTTCTAAATTAGAATTATTGTATGAATCTAAACAATTATACAACACATCACTAAAATCATTGGATCCAGATATATATGATGGAAAATCATCAATTTCTATATTAATTGCTAGCAAATTAATATATTTAAAGCAATTTCCTCTTAGGTACGTTTAATAAAACTTTATGTAAAAATATACTTATTTTAATAAAATATAGTGTGGTTAATTTCAAGAAATAATACATATTTTATTTGTAAAGGTACCATTTAACCGAACAAGGGGTATGTTTAACTATAAAAATAAAACAAATTTTTAATTTAGAAAACTATGATAAACATTTACTCCAAATTTATTTTAAAAAACTGCAAAATTCTTTACCAACACAAAATTATGATTGTGTTATGGATGAGACTAATATTAAAGCAGAAAGTATCCCTAAATCTAGTAATGAAAAGAATATTGAAAATGAGGAAAATAAACAAAAATCTCCTTTATTTAATTGCTTAGAAACATCTGATCAAATACAACAAAATACAATAAAACTATCATCAAATGTAGTAGATATTACGTTAAATGGAACTCAAGATAAATTACAATTAAAACCATATTCTTTTGACATAGTTTTATTAGTAGATACTAAAGAGACTTGTGGGTAAGTAAATGTAAATAATAATCTAAATTTTATATACCATTAAATATATATATATATATATATATATATATATAATATTTATACATTATTAAAATAGTGGAAAAACAAAACCGCAACATGATGCAACGTTGATGGAATTAAAACAATTAGGAGTATTATTTGAAGTACGTCATTTAAAAATTGGTGACTTTACCTGGATTGCTAAATGTAAATATACTAAAAAAGAATTAATTTTACCATATATAGTAGAAAGGAAACGATTAGATGATTTAAGTGCAAGTATTAAAGATGGACGATTTCATGAGCAAAAGGTACAAATTAATTTATTAACATAAATGTATAATACCACTTTGTTCTTTCTTTTTATGACATAAATTTTTTTTAATAAAATGTTATAGTTTCGTTTAAAACAATCTGGAATAGAAAATCTTTTGTATATAGTAGAGGATCACGATAAGATTACACGAACTGGAATTCCACTTTCAACATTATTACAAGCATCTATTAATTCATTGGTACAAGATAATTTTATTGTTAAATATACAGATAGTCATCAAGATTCAATGTCATATTTAACAACTTTAACAAGTACTTTATGTAAAATTTATGCTGTATGTATGTTATGCAATAATCAATTGATTACAGTAACATATACAAATATTTATTTACTTATTTACATTTAATGTTTCAGAAAAAAAATTTAATAGAACGTAAAAAAGAAAATCTTCTACCAATAGATGTTTCCAGTGATTCAATTCTACTTATGAAATTTGAAGAATTTAATAAAGCTGCATCTAAATTGAAAGTATGTATGTAATTATTATACATATAGGATAATATGTAAATATTTTTAATTCTTCTTTTTTACAGAATTTTAATGTACGTCAAATGTTTGTTCGTCAATTATTACAGTTAAAAGGCATGTCAGTAGACAAAGCATTAGCAGTTGTAGAATGTTATCCTACACCACTCATGTTAATTAATGCTCTACATAAATCTGATTATGGAGAAACATTAATAGCAAATATACAATATGGACAACAAAAACGACAAATTGGACCAACTATTAGTAAAACTGTTTATTTATTTTATACACAGCAAGAATTGAAATAATTAAATTGCAGAGGAACATTTGTTGTTCTTATTGAGAAAGGAAAAATAATGCAATTTTTAAGAAAAATATAAAATCATATTTACAATATTTATAGTATGTGTTATATCATTATATTGTATGGAAATAATAATGCGATACGATTAACGAACGTAAGAAAACGTAATATCGCACTCTATTTTCCTTTTCTATTTAATTATTAAATACAACAAATAGATTCTATTTATAGTACAAAATTTTTGCTCATATAATTTCACAAGCAAATGAATAACAAGCTTACTTTTTTTTCATATATTAATATATACATAATATATATATATGCGTGTGTATATATATATACATACATATATATCATATATATATTTTTTTAATTTTATATACAATGAATTTCTTAAATTCATTTATATACAATATTTTTAGTATTGAAATTCATATTTATGTCATTGAAGTATTGTAAGTCGTTTTATCTATAGTTTGAATCTGTATATGCTATCAAAAGACTAGCGCGATAACCTAATGAACCTTAATCAACGAAGTTCATTGTGAAAGGACACTATAGTTTCGTTATTCACGTCTGGCTCTAGACACGATAGTATTTCCAATGGCTGCTTTAAAACATTTAATAAATAAAATCGACGATACTGTGACAGAATCGTTGTCAGGATTATGTTGTACTTATCCGCAATTAGAGTTATTATTAGCTCACAAAATTGTTCTATCTCCTGATGTACGTATGTAATATATAATAATACTGATACATCCAGATTAATATCTTCCAAAAATATAATATTTTATTGTAATAATATATTCCAATATTATATCTACTTTTATTTTACTTCAGATTAGAAATCAGAAGGACAAAGTTGCTGTAATATGTGGGGGTGGTAGTGGTCATGAACCGTTTGTTGCTGGTATTTATAAATATTCAGATAGTTTTGTAAACAATGAGTTATTTAATTACTATTTGAACTGATTTGTATAGGTTTTGTTGGCACTGGTATGCTGACAGCTGCCATAGCTGGTTCTATATTTGCATCACCACCTTCTAAACATATTACACATGCCATTAATTGTGTCGCACAAAATAATACAGGTAGTAAACTTTTTTATTTATTTTTTTATAGAAATATTTTTTTGTAGAAAGTATTTTTTTCATTTTATTTCCATTTATCATATTTTCTTTTTTTATTTGTTATAGCGGGTATATTAGTAATAGTTCCAAATTATACTGGAGATTGTCTTAACTTTGGAATAGCGCTTGAAAAAGCGAAACAAGCGGGTATTAATGTATGTTGATAGAAAATAAAATTCTAAATTAATTTTATTTATTATCATTATTAAATCAATGCAAAAGAATATTCGCAATCATTACTAATTGATATCACATATATGATAGATTGCAGAAATAATAGTTGGCGAAGATTGTAGTATTCCTAAGAAAGAACAGAGCTCTATAGGTAAACGAGGTTTAACTGGGATGATATTGACTATTAAAATTGCTGGTGCACTTGCTGAAAGAGGGGAAACTCTTTCAGAAATACTAAAATATGCAGAGCTTACTGTAGAAAATATGGCTACTTATGCAATTGGATTATCAGCATGTTCTATACCTGGTTGGTCAATTATATACATAAATATATATATATATATATAAGTAAATAGATAACAAAAATATCTATATTTCTTTAATAAAATTATTTATGTAATTCACAATATAGGTCAAGGGTATATGTTCGAACTAGCACCAGATGAAATAGAAGCTGGTATGGGTATTCACGGAGAAGCTGGTTACGAACGAATAAAAATAAAAAGTGCATCTGAAATTGTTGCACTCATGCTGCAACGTATTTGTGAAGAATTAAAATTGATTAGCGGCGATAATGTTGTGGTAATAGTAAATAATTTTGGAGCATTAAGTCAATTAGAACAAGGCATTGTCGCACATGAAACTATAAAACAACTTAGTAAGTTATACTGAATCTTTGAAAATTATTTATATACATATAAAAAATCGTATATAAAAATACATTATTACAGATAATAAGGGTATACAACCACTTCGAGTGTATTCCGGAATTTTAGTAACATCGTTAAATAGTGCTGGAATACATATTACATTATTAAAACTTCCTGAATATCACAAAAATATATTTCTAAGTTGCCTCGATGACGCGACGAATGCTCCAGGATGGCCAGGTTGTTTTTATAGTATTCCTTTAGTTGTGACACGATCACCGTTTAATGAAGTAGAAGAAAAGAAATTAGACAAAATTAGCATTCAGGTAGATAGTCAGTGTGGATATTTAATAAAATTATGTTTACAAAATGCATGTAAAAGCATTATCGAGAAAGAAACATACCTTAATGAATTAGACCGTACTTGTGGGGATGGAGATTGTGGGACAACACTTAAACGATTTGCCATGGGTATGTTTATAATTTATCTTCTGTGATAATTTTTTGTATAAAAAAATAAGATACTGAATTTTATAATATATATAAATTATAAAAAATATACATTTATTCCAGGCATTCAAGAGCATTTGGATGACCTGCCTTTCACTTATCCTTCTTTATTATTAACACAAATAGCTGATATTGCAGAAGAAAGCATGGGAGGATCATCTGGTGCATTATATTGTTTATTTTTTACAACTGGAGCAAAAGAATTATCATCCCTTAAAGAAAATGAAGATATTACCTCTGCATGGTCTCGTACATTTTGTAGTGCACTAGATTGTATTATAAAATATGGAAAAGCAAAACCTGGTGACAGAACAATGGTATAGTAATGTTTGATTAATTATTATATATACTAAAAATAAAATTAATAATATATTAATATATAATATCAATAATTTATAATATATAAGGAAATAATTAAAATAATATTATTTATATCCTCTATATATCTTATATAATATAGTTGGATGCATTAGATCCTGCATGTAGGACATTTAAAAAATTAGTAACAGCACCTTTAATAGATATCATTCAAAATGTAACTACTGCAACATGGCAAGGATGTGAAGCAACAAAAGGCATAAAAGCTAGGTAAAGAGACATAATTTCATAATGATTAATGAATAAATTATATTATGTTATTACAACTATTTGTATTATATATTTCTTAATACAGAGCAGGACGGGCCACTTACATAAAGCAAGAAAATTATATGCAACAGGTAGATGCAGGAGCATATGCTGCTGCTACTTGGATAACAGCTGTAGCAAAGACAATTAAAAATTTTTAATTCTAAGTAATGTATTAAAACATTACTTATTTTATGATACTTCTGTAAAAGGTATTGTCTTTTATAGTTCTATATAAATATATCGCGTTGACGATAAGAACGATTAGGCATTTCGTTCGGTTCAGATTTTTCTCGATGAAACAGCCCATTTTATCCCCTCCATGTTATCAAATAGCAGCAGACAGTTAACGAAGGTAGTTTGTCTATATATAAATTCACTTACTCCATTTATAGAAAGTAGATTGTATATCGGGATCTAAGAGAACGATAATAAAGTATAGGGCATAAAGTAGCGCCATCAAGTCCACCCTATCTAATCCTCACTCTATTCAAAACTACGTAGTATGATCGTTCTTTCCGTGGATGCGATTATAGTTATTTCGTAAATGCTTACAATCATTGAAATTATATTTTATACATAAAATATATTGTTTATACATATATTAAAATAAATTAGTTATAAAATAATTTACAAAGAAGATATTAAAAATAGAGAAAGATATCACAAACTGTTGTGTGTGTGTGTGTGTGTGTGTGTGTGTGTGTGTGTGTGTGTGTGTGTGTGTGTGTGTGTGTGTGTGTGTGTACATATACACATAACACATTATGTTCGTGATATCTTCCCCTATTTTTAATATCTCTTCCTTGTAAATTCTTTTATAAACTAATTGTGTGTGTGTGTGAGCGAGCGAGCGAGTGAGCGAGTGAGCGAGTGAGTAAGATTGTATAATTTAAATTATATTTATCACATTGTGTACAATGTAATATATATGTAATTATAACATAATTTCTATAATATTTACATGTATTTAAAATTCATATCATTGATTAGTGATGTAAATATTTGTTGCTTATAAAAAAAATGAAATAAACTGTTATTTTAACATTTCTTATTACATTTCCATACATTTTAATCAATCACATCTATAACAAATAGAATAAAGGATAATATCGAATAATTACTTATATTGTATATTGTGATGCTTATAATGCCACATAAACCTTCAATGATTAACATGATCTCATTTGTCATTATTTGAAACTAAATCATAGTCTCTTCCAACAAAATGAATAAAAATGTATCTATATCACTTTTAAACGTTCGAATAGTTCGCATATACAAGATCTTCAAGATCACAAAGAATGCGCAAACTTGTGAACATTTTGAGTGGTGTTGAACCATGTTCACAAATACTAATATATTGTGATCAATTCTGTTTCTCTTTCAAGCTTGGAATTAGTATATGTCAAGCTTTATATTCATTCTCTTTATCAATAATTAATAATCATAATTTAATTAAACAAAACAGAGTTGGGATCTTCATTATCAAGTTGTTTTACATGTCTCAAGACATCTTTTTTTGTAATAACCCCTAATAATCGTCTGTAATAAAAATTAATCCAGTAAAATTTGTTTGTATCATTATTTACGATTAAACCATGTGAAAATTTAATTTTAGTTCTTACCCATTATGAGTGACAAGGGTTTGGCGTAATCCTAATTTTCTGAACATATCAACTACAGTCTCCATTGGAGTCTGATCTGTAATAGTAATTGGTGCCATATCTAATATCTTTTTCAGTTTTAATGGAGGTGGTGAATGTGCTTGAATGTTATTCCCGTTAGAGAAGATAACTAGAGATTGTCCAGTAATTTCTTCTATCATGCGTTTGGCATTAGCTATAGCAAGATTAAGATCTCGTCGTAAAACAAAACCAACTAAATACTGAGATTCTTTAGAAACTATTACTGGAAAACCATTGTGTTCGGTTTCTTTGAGTAAATTTTCTACGTCTTCAACTGTCATTGAATCTTGAGTAAGAACATGTAGAGCTTCATTACGTCTAAAATAAGAAATATAGTTACAAGAAATTAAATACAGTAAACAATAATAGTAAATAAAAAATTATTATTTACTTAGGCTGCATAACATCAGCAGCTAATGTTGTATGCTGAAATTCGTCTTTGCTATCTAAAAATGGATATCCATTAAGACCAATATGGGCATCATAAATGCCTTGTTTTCCAAGAGCATCGCCCACCCATTTACTAGCCATAGCAGCTGCCATTAATGGAACGATATATCGAACACCACCAGTTAATTCGAACATAATAACAACCAAAGAAACAGTCATTCTGGTAACACCACCAAGTACAGCAGCAGCTCCTACCATTGCATATAATCCAGGTGTTATGCAATCAACTCCTGTAGAACATTCCTCACTAAACATCCAAATATGAGGATAATAATAAGCAAGTTGCTCCATTCCTATTCCAACTATTCGACCCATGATAGCACCCAAACAAAGGGAAGGTATAAATAAACCACAGGGTACTTTCATACCAAATGTAAATATGGTCATAATTAGTTTTAAAATAAGTGCAAGTACAAGTAGCCATATGGCTTTGTACACTCCAGGACCAGCTGCTGCAATTTCAATTGCAGATTTTACAGCTGTGAAATTTCTATTATAATCACTATAAAATATAAAAATATATAGGGTTAGTTATATATTATATTATTACTAATATACTTATTTATTACCATAAAATATCTGCATTAGAAACTCCACATTGACTGAAGAGTAAATAAATAAGTTGACTTGTATTCATTCTCGTGTATGGATTTGGATATCCAATTACAGCTGTTACTACTGTTACAATCAAAACTTCTGTAACTGGATACTGACCTAATTTAGAAGTTTTACGATATCGACACCAAAAGAGATTTGCTTTAATAAATAATGTACCAATTATACCCTGAAACAATAAATTAATTTCTCTTTAATAGTATTATATTAAAATGTAAAATTATTATTAAAATATACTTACTCCCATTATACCAAGCATAACAAAAGGTATTAATTCAAAGAATATCCAAGGCTTGTTATATTCTACATAAAATAGTACTGAATGTTCATTTCCAAATGGATTTATAGAACGTAAAACAAAAGCTGCTATCAATGCACAGAAGAAGGATCTCCATAAAGTCTTCAAAGGGAAGTAATAACTGACCTGTAGAGTTACAGATGCACATGTAAATATTAAGTTAGTATATATGAGAAAAAATATATAAGTAGTAGAATTGTAATTAAATATTCTGCGAATTCTGATACGAGAAAAATAAACATGATAAGAAGACATTTTACTAAGAATCAATTTTTACAAAAGTTTATCTACTTTTTCTTTTTTTATATTTATGAATTTGTAACATAAAAATATCATTTAACTATGTAATACTTCCTATTATATGTATATATAATTATCATTGTTCATGATAATCTGCTTGAATATTTTATTCATGTTGAATTGAAATATATAAAAATTATAAAATAATAATAAATTCATATATATCATTTATTCGTACAAAAATATTTTTTATTGTCAATTAATACTGATCAATCGCTAAACATACTTTTGAAATCAACTAGGTGCATCAGTGATCAAGATTATATAGTTTTCCACTGTGCTTTTTAAATGTTGGTATACATGACTCTGTAGAATTTGTTAGCTATTCTTCAACTGAAATGCAACTGTTCTGAAACATTATAGGATAGAAGCATATCGTTACTTATTACAGTTCAACAAAAATTGATAATATTTTATGCTGAGTATCACTATTTCCAATTAAAAAGAATTTTATAGAAATCTCTAATCTTATATATAAGTATTATTATTTTTTATATAAAATTTGGATATATTTGAAAGTTCTTTCTCTTTCTACTAACAATTCACTCATCCATACATACATATATAATTGCTAGATTTATGCATTAAATAAAAAATAATCTTGCAACATCAATCAAATATTATAGTAATGTGAAAAAAGATATAAGTATATTGCAATTCTTGATAAAGACCATACCTCTTCTAAACTAAATAAGACACCTCCAATTGGAGCACCAAAAGCAACTGATACACCAGCTGCAGCAGCGGCCGATAAAATTTCTCTCTTTTTTGCTTCATTCCTTCCATATTTTGGGAATAGATATGAAAATATGTTGCCTATACAGCAAGCAATGTGTACCATTGGACCTTCTTTACCCAAGCTTAAGCCTGCTGATACCGAAAGAATTAAACCAACAGATTTAATAATTAATGTCCACTTTCCTAAGTATCCTCTAATAATGAAGCCGCTTAATATTGTTTTAATCTAAAACAAAAATACTTTATTAAAATTTCAATATATAAACAAGAAGTTACATATAATTATTTTGTATATATTAGATAAATAACAAGAAGAAAAAATGTTAATCCTTATACTCACCTCAGGTATACCAGAGCCACAAGCATATGGTGCAAACATTCGTACCAAAGATGCAGAAAGTGATGCAAATAGAAGAGCCCATGCTATATAAAACATATATGATATCGTGTATGGCCCTGCACCATCCTTTGATTGGTTGAATACTTCCGGCCATGTCCACCACTGCAAGGGTAATAAAGTAAGAGTAAGAGAGACGGAAATACTTAATTGAGATAAATCGAGAGTATAATAAGGGTATGGTACAATTGAATCAATTATTTATACAATTACATTTACAAATGTAAGTAGATCCTGTAAAGAAAAAGTAATATACTATATATATCCAATAGTATTACATAAATCTAGTATATTTAATGAAATTAGTAAACAATAAATCCATACACATATATATATATGTGTGTGTCTGAAAATCTTAACCTGAGAGCAATTCCCACCATCAAAAGTTGTTTCGTTGTAACTCCAACAGCATTGTTCTTTATTTAACCAAAAAGCTTGCGGACATATTCCAAATTTAAGATCCGTCATCCAAGATGCTCCAATATCTATCACACCAGCTGCAACTCCCGTAAAAAGACCAACAAATAAAACACATAGCCATCCTGACCAAGCGTCGTGAGCCCCCTTGATTAAACCCCAAATAGAATCATGTTTCTTTTTAATAATATATCGATGTCGCATTCTATCTCGTGCAATATCTCTTTGCCAATCAATAGTATGGAAGTCCTCATATTGTCCAATTCCAGGTATATCATCGGAATCAACTGAAACTAATAAAACTGATCAACATGTAATATAAAAATCTTGCAACAGTTTATATATTGCCATAAAAACTTATATATAAAATCTATTTAAAGTAAAATATTTTTTAACTATTAAGCAAATTAAAATAGAAGTATTAATGCCTTTATTATTCACTAATTTATAAATAACTCACGTGAAGATACATCATCAACACGAATACAATGTTCTGACAAAACATTATTATCTAAATCATGAGATGCAGAATGATGATTAACATCCAACATGTCTTCGTCACTGCTTAAATTCGTTTCACGACCTAAACTTCCACCTTGTAACCTTGCCTCATCTATGTTACTACTATTATTACTGTTTATGACCTAGAAATATAGAAGTATCATGTATATAAACTTTATAATATTATATTTATAATATATTCTATAAAATAATATATAAATAATAATATAAATAATAGTGATGAAATAAGACGGACACAAATAAAATTTTAATATACCTTTGCATCAACCGAACGATATGTTGTGATAGTACTTGCATTTATGTGAGAGACAGGAGAATTTAAAGATGAAGTGCCCTTCAGTGGAAATTTCTCCATGGCATTGTGATAATCTGTTATTTTTTACGATGAAAGTTATTATAAGAAAAATTTTCTATGAAAATCCAATGATAGAAATAAATTTCTAGGATTTTATAACATCATAAATATGATATCAAATACTTTCAGAACAAAATTATTTATCTATATAAAGATTCATGAATAAAAAATGCAAATTAAACACTTGACCATTTTTAATATGGTTTAATATAGAAAATAAGTTATTTACATAATACCGTAGGATAATCCTTTGATGAAGATAATTAGGTTAGAATACAGAGAAGAAAATTTACTAATTAAGAATGCAATTCCTTTTCTTCTATAGCAAAAAAACTGACTACTTTAATTGGAAGTAATATATAGATATGTAGAAAGTAATTTGATTGGTGAAAAATTCTTGATAAATATTCCACTCCAAAAAAAGAAAAAAATTATCATAAAATATCAGCAAAAATATAATGTATTTAGATTAGTTGACAGATATTTATAATTTGATTATAAATGAAACGATTGTTTGACACAGCATATCTTCGACAATGATAACAATAATGCATTTCGTCATATGTATGTAGAAACTAAAACGTAAAGTAATGCAAAAGCAAATATTGCAAGTAGAAATTTGCGTTTTCCCAAATAGTTTACGCAATTTAATTAGTTTTATAACAATACGATTAATATATTAAACGAATTTCATATCGTTAACTTACCATTTTCTTAAAAAAGATCGTTGCCGTAATAAATGTTTAAATCACAATTTTATATCATGTAACATTACATTTCTTTGACAGTTCTACTGTATTACACTAGGGAAGTATAGGGTATGGGGTAAACTATATTACCGTTGATCATGAACTTGTAGCATAGAAAGGCAATTGCGATATAAAATTTTATAATTATAAATATAAAAAGAACGAATAAATATATGGAATTTCGTCGATAATAAAGAGAACCAACATCCATATAAAAAAGAATTTAATAACAAATGTATTAAAAACTTTATAAATTTGAAAGGATTAACAACTGTAAAATTTAATTAGATAAATATAATATTTCGGGACAAAGATCGAGTAAGAAGTGAAAGAAACTTTTTTAAGAAGTGCTGCATTTAATCTGCATTGCTATTGATTGGCCTGTGATCGCTTGTCCAATGACAAATAAAGCTCGACGGATAGGGGCGCTATCATCGTAATCGAGTATATTTTTAACAAATATATTGCGATTTATATCTTAAGAATTACAATCTATGGTATATATAAATTAATATGACCAGGTAAAACAAATCTTTTCGAGAAAAACTAACAGTAGTGATAGATCTTGTATTTGTATTTTGTTCACTACTTTCGTAAGAACATAAAATACATTTGTAAACAAAAACGAGCATCATGTCGATCGGAGTACCTATTAAAGTACTTCACGAAGCAGAAGGACACGTAATAACATGTGAAACAAACACCGGTGAAGTATATCGCGGTAAATTAATAGAAGCCGAAGATAATATGAATTGTCAAATGCAAAATATAACAGTAACATATAGAGACAAACAAGTTGCTCAATTAGAAAATGTATATATTCGTGGATCCAAAATAAGATTTTTAATATTACCAGACATGTTGAAAAATGCGCCAATGTTTAAAAGACCAGGTGGTAAAGGTTCAGGTACCGCGGGCAGAGGAAAATCTGCTATTTTACGTGCTCAAGGTAAGTTTGTCAATTTTTAAAATAATAGACATATTTATAGATTTATATATTAAATGATTTATTGCTAAAATTACTTTAAAATTACTAATAATGTTTTTGCTAATGTAAGTTCGTTGGAATATAACTTCATAATATTAATTCGTATATCAATCTTTACATGACAATGTTCATATTGTTATGGCGTTGTGTGATTCATATTTAAAACCTGAAATATTATTTGATAGAAAGTAAATTAAAATATCAGTTGATACTAGCATATAATAATTTTAAATAATTTATAAATATATATATAAAGATTAAACTTTGTTTCATAAAATTATACAAGTGAATTTATTATAAATTTTTGTACTGTTTATTGATATTTATATATTATATATTATATATTTATAATAATGTATTGTTAAAAATAATATATTTATGTATACTTATTATTTATTTAATTATTTGTGTTTAGCTCGTGGAAGAGGTCGTGGACAAAATCAAAGAGGAAGAGGCACAGGTTCGGCGCCTTGGTTGAATCAACAAAATCAACCAGGAGGATCGCAACCTGGAAGAGGTCGTGGATAATCATAGTAATAATTCAATCATATACATTAAGAAAATAACAGACTTATAAATATATCAAATCATTTTCTATTGTTTGAAATACATTTCAAAATTTAGATAAAATTTTATGCAAACAATCGTGTATAATATTGTATCTAACAATAAAGCATGGAATAATGTAATTTGATTTTCCTACCTATATTATTAATAACAAGAGATATTAAGACTATTCATTACTGTTGATTTTGTAATGGTGTACGCCATTAATAAATCCATCTTGACTGATTTTAATGAAGAAAGTCTCATTTTGGATGCAAATTAAAGACAAGAAAGTTCTATTTTCTTTGAAAAACATCATTATTAAATGATATTTCTTGCAGAATAATTTATGCATAAATATCAAACTTCTCCAAAAATTCAAGAAAGCCATATCTTTGTTTACATTTTCATCTTCAAAATAAAACCTTATCCATTAAAATCGGTCGACAATTACGCATGGTTTTACCATTGCCATAAACTCTGTTTCATTATATTTATAAGTAAAAATTAATTAAATATTTAATCAAATTTGGATTGATAAAATAAAGATTTCAATAATGTTATTGCTTTTGAGAGAAAAAAGTTTAGTACAATCATTACTTTTGAAAGAGAGAAGACGAGTAGACATGTAAGAGATATGTATAAGTTTAACTAGAAAGATGAAATATAAAGTTTGTACAATTAATAAATACTTTTCAAGTTATCTATCTTCAAACAGATATAATCCTTCTAGTCAGAAATATAGTTTATATAGAAGTATATTTTATACTAGCTTACAGATTGATATGATAGACACATGGTGAAGACGATGTTCCCTTACTTTTTATCGTTATATCGTTTATATTACTATGCTTATATTATTATGCTTAGTTTATATTTCATCCATACTCGTCGTTGAGTCATATATGCTTCGTGCGAAATCAATCCATAACCTATTATTTAAAACTGTACTTTTGTATGTTTTTGACACATTTTTAAATAGTATAGTATGTATGACAAATTAAACAACATTTAAATTTATTGTACATACAAAGTTATATCATTTGAAAAAAGAAATAGAAAGAAAAAAGAAAATTGAAAATTATGAACTACGATTTTGTATCATTTGGCGGTAAAGCTGAAGTTAAGTTAGATATGCCCTGTTTGAACTTTCATTAAATTTTTTTTACTGTTTATTACTTTGCATAATGCTATAGGTTTATTATCGGTCAAAATGGAAATGTACAAAGTCCAAATGAATTTTTAAAAAATTCAATCCTACACTTAAAAAATAGTGTACTTAATTCTAAAAATTATCGGTAAGTAATATATTATTTATATTTCTGTTTTATTTATGTTATTTATATTATTTTTATCCATTTTCATTGAAAAATAATGTAAATAGATATATGTCTAATCTATAATATTGACTTTTTACTATAAAATAATAAAATTAATATTATTTTATAAATAAAAAAATTAATATTATTTTTCAATATACTGCTATAATGTTAACATTACTTTTCATTGTTATACTAAAAAACTAAATATTATAAAATTTTAATATTATTAGTTAAATTATATAATAAATTTCATTAAATTTTATATTTACAACATTATATTATATTTGGTTTATTAAATCTTAAAATTCATTTAACTAATACAATTGTTATCAAAATAAATAAAATGTTTTTTTACGATTGATAATTATTAAAATTGTTTCAGGTTATATTTGTCATAAAACATATTTTTGATAATTTTTTAAGTCATGGTTTCTTTAATAAAAAATATTCAGCTTGCTTCATTTTTTTATAATGGCAGTAGAATTGCAACGCAGTTGTTTTCTACTAATACACAGTTACATTTAGAAATTGAGGTAAAAGAAGTTATTTTAAAATATCTTGATGGGAAAGATAATGGTATAGTAGTCTTAGGACTAAATCGTCCAAATACCCGTAATGCTTTTGGAAGAAACCTTGTATCGCAATTAAATAATGCAATTTCTACTATTAAACAAGATGATAAATTAAGAGTACTAATTATCCGTAGTCTGGTACCATTTGTGTTCTGTGCTGGTGCTGATTTACGTGAGAGATTAAAAATGAATAAATCAGAAGTATCAGAATTTGTAACATCCTTAAGGAATATTATGAATGACATAGAGTCAATATCAATACCAGTTATATCTGCTATAGATGGTATAGCATTGGGTGGTGGTTTAGAACTTGCATTGGCTACAGATATTAGAATAGCAGCTTTAGAGGCAAAACTAGGTCTTGTAGAAACGAAACTAGCAATAATACCAGGTGCTGGTGGTACTCAAAGATTGCCAAGAATAGTTGGATCCGGTATAGCCAAAGAACTTATTTACACAGCACGTATCTTGAATGGACAACAAGCTAAGAATATTCATCTTGTAAATGAAGTTGTACCACAGAATAAAAATGGTGATGCGGCTTATCAAGCTGCATTATTACTTGCAAGAGAAATTCTACCTAACGGTCCTATTGGAGTAAAGTAAGTATTATATATTCTTAATTTTATATTGTAACGTATTATATTTTAATTTATTAATATGTATTGTAATCTCATTTAGATTAGCGAAAGAGGCTATATCAAAAGGTATGGAAATGTCTATAGAAGATGGATTAGAAATTGAAAAACAATGTTACAATAAAGTTATAGATACTGAAGATAGATTAGAGGGTCTTTCAGCATTTACAGCAAAACGAGTGCCTATTTATAAAGGTACATAAATATATATAATATAGAATGATTATTTGGATTATGATGCAAACTATGATTATTATATATCTTTCAAAATCTATAACTAAAAGAGTGAATGTATGGGGATCAATATTTATATACTTTTCTATCAATCATATTAATATAATTAATATAATTTTCTAGTAAAGTTTACTCTCATATTTTAATATCCTGTATAAATTTAAATATTTTTATACGTGGTTATAATTATTATTTAGTCCAATATTTATACTTAAATCATTGTTAGTTTCTTTTGAAAGAAAGAAATATGGTATATATGATATATAAATTGTATATTATATGTTATGTGAATATTATACGAATTTTTTAAGATATTTACTAATATATATATATATATATATATTTTTTTTAATAAAATGTTAGGATTTTTATAATTGTTATAATTACTGTAATTATTGAATCAGAAATATATTTTTTAAATATACATATGTTTAAGATAACAAAAAATAATAAATCTTCCTTTATATTTCAAAATATTAATTAAATGAAAATTGACTATAATTATAACTTACTTGTTTAATTTTATGAATATAAAGAATGTCGATTTGGACAAACAATATGTGAATATCGGTATTAAGATGATACAAGAAAACAAATATGATAAATATCAGATATATATTTAATGACTTAATTTTTTAGTAACATTATTTTTTTAAGAAATTTATGTAGTATATTCAGTAAAGTCATCCATATAAACTCGTTTATTAGATCTTGGTGACAGATCATCTGAATTACCATCAGTATTATTATTTACGGATTCTTGTAGTACTCTGTTTCGAAGTCTTTTAATATGCCTCAAACGTTCCAACCAATTGGAAGCATATGGATTATGACTACTTTGTTTTAAGGAAGAAGATACCATCGAGGCTAGCTGTATGTAACAAAAAGAAATAAAAATAGTAAAGTTAATTGTTATTATTCATTATATATAAGAACTTACATTTGCATGTAAAGCAAGTTGACGTGCGAGTATAGCTAGGTTTTCATCAGAGATAATTTTTGGTTCACTATGACCAATATGTTCTGCAAGTTCTTCTCTTGCTTGTACTGTTACTTGATTAGTGCCATGATCTAAAGGTTGGATCACAACACAAGCATAATTAAACTGTCCCTGAAATAAAAATTTAACACAAACAAATTTCATTAATTAACTTTTCATTATACACTATTAAATATTATTATACACTACTAAATATTACTAAATAGATTAATTATATAATATAAATTTATTAAACTATTATTGAGTATTTCAGTAAATATTAAAATTAACAGATATCTAAATGTCTACTTTACACATACAACACGCGCGCGCGCGATATATATATATATATATTTATATATATATATGTGCACCATGCTGCATGCGCGTTGCGTGTATCTAAAAAATGTACTCTACTAATTACTCGGATATTAACTTTTAATAGATTAATTGAGAACTTATATATCAATTAATATCTAACCTTGACAGTTTGAATATTATACGACTCTCCAGATTCATTATAAACGACAGTTACATAATTATTTCCAATGTGCTGTTTCTTTGAAGTGCATTTTGGATCACTTTGCTTCGTTGGCATCAATGTAGCTACATGAAATGCAACCTAGAACAAAAAAGATTTTTTTATTTTATAATAAACAAATATCATAAATTATTATTTTGAATTAAATTACAAACTTGTGTAACATCATCTTGCCATATATATGCAAAATTTCCATTTTCTCCATTGCGATCTAATCCTCCTAAAAATACACTTTCATCTACATCCTTTAGTCGTATCAAAGTTCCTAAATCTTTTAAAAATTTCATATATCGTTCAGAACCATGCTGATTTGCCAAAATTTCAACCTCGTTTGAAGCTTGTCCTGGACCAACATATAATACTCCAATTTTATGAGTTTCATATGGTTGTATTCTATCCAAATTCGTTACTGCTCTTTGTACAGCAGTTGTTTGAGGGACTAATAAAGGCTTTTCTGTTGTAGTACCAAAATGTGCAGTATGATATAATTGTAAAAATACAAAACTGTAACATGTATATTTTATACATTACTTTAGTTATAAACAATGTAAACTTAATTTATCCGAATTATATATATTACCTAGGATTGATACCGGTTCGAGGAGATTCCTTAATACGTGGTGAATTACCTCGACGAGCAGTATTCCATTCATTACGGGACTTCGTAACTGGACTCATTACAGATATAGTATGTCCTCTATCACGAAAAGGTATTGGTAAAGGTGGTAATGTAGAAGGGTCTGGCCTTTCATCTTTCTAATAAAGTGAGACAAAGCAAATAATAAATTATAGTTCATATAATGCATTACAATTAATATACCTTATCGATAAGTAGATTTCTACCAATAGGAGGTTTATTTTCAATAGCTACTGGCATCTGTTTCTGATTAGTATCATAATTGACCAAGCGAGAATAAACTTGTGTAGGCGATTGCGGAGGTTTTGTTCCTGTCGACTGGATTTGTGATGTGCGAACTTGTGTTGTCAAAAAATTTGTAGGTGCCTAAATTATTTAAAAAATGCATATTACATAGTCATCACATAATATAACAACACTAATAAACCTAACTTGCCCTTTTATGTTTCATACCTGTGCAGTTGTAGGAGATGGTGGTACAGTATTACTAGTAGTTGTTATTTGCGTCGCTTGTGTTGCTCCTGGATACGAACGCTGTGATCGTAAAGTACTTGGATGATCTGTAGTGTTCTCTGATGATGGAGGTGTAGTACCCATGCTGAACATTTCTTCTGGTATTGCTTCACAACTTACTCTACAATTAAATAACATTATATCTGTAATACAGAATTTTAACAAAAAATAAATAAAATATGAAGTTACCTCATGTCTTTTGAAAAAGTAGTTTTTGCATGTTTTTTCAATTCTGCATCTAATTTAATGTCTATATCCATAGTAGATAGATCTTTATCAAATTGTTGTAAATTAATCTTTTCTTTATTCAAAAATGGATTTTTCCAGTTGGCACTCATTTCAGGACTTGAGTTAGATCTACGTACTGGATTTCGAGCCCGTCTAATATCTATTATAATATTTATATTTAAGTTATAATTCTGAATGTATATACTACTACAACATATCATTAATTTATTAAATATACCATCTTCTCCTTCTTCTAAACTTTCAAAACTGTCTTGTGAACTTTGACGCGAAGGGCTCGGACGAGCAGGTGAACCGGGTATTGCAATTGGCCCTGAAGATACAGATGAAGAAGTCATTGATTTCATTATACTACTTTGTTCACTTTGTGGCAAATCATTTTTATCCAGTCCATCCTAAAATAACATTTAATTTTTGTTATAATTTAATTATTTTTTATTAGTACCGCAATTAATGGTCTTTTAAATACCTCTGCTTCATCTCCGGAATAATCTACAGTAGATTCTTGTTGCTTGCTTAATACCCCATTTGGAAGTGGCATATAAAGAGCCATAATGTCGTGTACAGGAAAATCCATTGGAGTTTCAAATTGCATAGAGTTTTGAATTCTCATAATCCAAGACATGTCACCGGTAGGTCTACGTACATATATTTCAGCCCAACCTTGACACCAACAAGCACAAAGTACATGCTCTTCATCTTTTTTAATTTCAAGTATTTGTTCTAATTTTGATTGTTTTTTATGATCTTTTTTATTCTTTTCCATGAGAATTTCTCGTTTTGTATTATCTATATCATCTATTGATTTTTTAGATTCTTCAACTGGACAATTTGCAGTAGCATTTGCATTAGAATTTCCATGTCCACCAGAAGATTGTCTAGACAATTTTTCTTCTTTCCCAGTCTAAAAAAAATTACTTAATAACTTAATATTGCATCTTGAAAAATTATACATATACACACACTCGATTATTAAGAATAAATCTTTTCTAATTACAAAAAAATTTAATTAAATATTGAAAATTCTCATAAATAACTTTTACATAAGTTTCTTTTGTATCTACAAAATCTAAAATATAAATAACTGTTTAATATACCTCCAAACTAGATAATCTGCGTAAATTTGTTTGGGAAGACTTTATATGTTCAGGTGATTGAGGCCTAGATTTACATGCTACCCAACAATTGTCACATAAACCACCACGCATTGCTTTGTTACTGCAACCACTTGTTGTAACAGTAATAAGTCTATTACCAAGAAGCCACGTCATGGATTGACCTTCTTTAAGAAGAAAATCTGCTGCTGGTAACCTGAAATATAATAAAAATAAAAAAAAATAAAAAAAAAAACATAAGATCATCAATTTTCACAAGAAAGTAATATTTCAACATTTAAATGTCATTAAGAAAATCACAATACAGAATGGTTACCTCTTTGGGCGAGCAGAATAAGTTGAGAAAGTATATCGAGCCATAAGATCAATACAAGTTTCTGTAAGTTCAATGTGAAAATTCATTAATGCCTCATCAATTGGTGGTTTCAAATCTAAGGCTCTACTTTCTCCTATCATACGATTGGTCATTATTGGTCTTTCTCTTCTACCTCTACTGCCCTATGTAATGATATCATTATATGATATAAAATTAATAGAAACGATAAATTATTATATATTTATACCTGCTCTGTTAAACTAGAACTACGTTTTCTATTTGAAGAATCTTCATTAATTGAACTAAAATCAGATTTCATCAAATGTCCTTCTTCGAAAGGAACGATTACATTTGCACGGAGACCCTATTTTAAAAAATATAATTATATTAATATTATCATTATAATTTAAAGCTTTAAAATATGTTAATGAATATTACGCACTGTAGTAATAAATTTAACAAAATCTCTTCTAAATGGCAGTCTACATTTTAAAAACCATACAGCTATTACATGATGAGCCAATGACACTGTATAATGGTTATACTTAAACGGATTAGTGTATGGCAATAGTATAGCAAATACAGACATATGCTGATCTCCAATAAAACTGGCAAAAACCTTTGGTAGTCTAGTAAGAGCTAAAATGTTTTAAATTATATTATTTCGATACAACATAACGCTTAAAGATTGAATTTTATCAATTATATACTCACTAGACAGAAATTCCAATATAGGAATAGCAATATGAACTGTAGCTGATATTTTTGTTAAGATTGAAAGTACTTCAGTTAAAAGCTTATTCATAGCACCACGCATTTCTAAAGTACAAGTTGTGAGGCTAGTAACACACTGACTAGCACATTTTGCTGTTAAACCAATCTGTTTTCCAAATCAATCAAACATTTATATGTTAATATATTGTGGTACAACACAGACACATAATGCAATATTATATATTTATTTCTCTATAATACCTCCAAACATTTTATTAGTCTTTGTTGTAAATTAGGTTCTAAGTGAGCATGATATGAAGCCAAAGATGCTAATACTGGAAAGACATAAACTCGAAATTCAGAAAGAGTAAACTTAAGTGGTACATTATATAAAGATTCTGGTAGCCTTAAATTTTTATCACTAACCTGTAAAATATTTAAAATTAATTATTGTTAATAATTATTATTAAAGAAAAGAAATTGTGAGCATATCATTTAAAATATTTACCATGGAACACAATGCTGTAGCAAAGAAATCAATATCACTACTATGCCAAGATAATATCAAAGCTCTATTTTGCATAATTTGTGGTAATTCTTTTAATACAAGTTGTAAAACTTTCCAATCTGTAATATATAATGCGATTAATAAATAAGTTTAAATTTTTTGATTGTGTAAATTAATTAAAATTGTAACCTTTTTCTTGTTTTATACAAGAAATAACAGCTTTACAAGCATATGTTAAAGACATGTGAGTAATCTGACAAGAAATATGCTGCAATGGTGCAGGACTAGCAGGTGGAGGACTGTTACTACCACCAGCATTACTCATTCTTTCAGAGGGAGGATGTTCCAATACTAAGTAAGGACTGTAACGTATTATTGTTGTATTTGATGGATCCAGGAAACCAAGATGATATAAAGTGTTTGCTCTGATTTTTAAAAAGCAGTCAAAAATCTAGAGTAAATAAAATACACTGTTATTTTATAAGCTATAAAACTGAAGAAAACATTTACTTTATATGTTACATACCAAATATCTAATTGTAGATACATTATGGAAGACAGAAGGATCTTTATAATGTTGCTCAAGATGATTTACCAAAATTTTGTAAGCACAAATAGCATGACTTGATGGTAAATGGTACATCTTGAAAGTAAGTATTTTTATTATACCAACAACAGCTGTTTTTACATCCTTTATATCAGCATCAATCGATATTGATGTATCTGATATAAATGGTTTATTAATTATCTAAAAGTTAAAATATTCAAATGCTTGGTTATTCCTGGATCACTCTATTTGAATTACATTATTGTATTAAAAAAAAACAAAAGTATATATAATAATTATTATGTAAAAATTTAATTACCTTTTCTAATATATCTAAAAACTCCAAACATCTTTTTGTTTCACACTCTACACAAAGGTCCACTAGAAGATATGCAGCAACATTACGGATTGTGATATCTGGATCCATATCCACATGTTGCAAATATGGCACAACTATACGTTCTATCAACTCATCTTCATATTGTGATCTAAAAATACAAGATACATTATACAAAATACAAAATACACTGTTCAATATTTCATAAATATAAAAATTAATAATACCTATTAACTTGAATGACATTTGCTAATACATCAAGAGCTTTTACTCTTATATTAGTACGTGTATCAGTTTTATAATAAAGTTCCATTAATGATAATAGTCTAGATTGCCAATGATGATGCATAGGATTTATTCTAGAAGCTCTGTATTCGATTAATTTTAAAACTGAAGATTCCTAAATAAATATAATTAAAATAAGTATATAATTTGAACTTTATCTTAAAATATTGTCTCACATGTACATACTTACAGAGCGTACATTACTACAACGTTCTACAAGATTATAAAATCTTTGTACATAACCATTGTAATGATTAATATCAAGTAGATTTTCAATGTTATTTATCGTTTCGTGCAAACTTATTGATACCTGTTTTGTGGCTGGTTGATTACTAGTTTCTAAACAAATAACATATCAAGTTCTAATTTATTCTTTTTTGTAAATAAAAAGTTATAAGTATTCACATATGATATATGAATTACCAGTATGTACAATTATTTCTTCTATGATATCAAGGATAATACTCCATGTAGGTTCATGAAGTTCAGCACCACACTTATTCACTAATCTTTGAATTGATAATGTAACTTCATACATAACAATTGGATGATTGCATTGTAAAGCCTTGGAAAAATAGCTATGCTTTTTAACTGTACAGTAACAATTCTTATATTTATCTATAACATATTTACCTGATGAAATGAAGGTAGAACTGAAGTTGGTGTACAAACTAATTTAGGAATTCGATGTGTACCCCATAGTCCCATATTAACATAAAAAACAGCACCTCTAAGGAGCCGTACATCACGTTGATAATTTGTGTCTTGCAACAAACGACACATTGTATATAATGCAGAATGTCCCATATGAGTACCCAACAAATTTCTCATTATCTGCATTAAATATATATATTGGTAAATAATATGTAATTTTTGTATATATAACAGCTTTAAAGAAAGAAATAAAAATAAATTTATTATAGTACATACTTTCCAGCTTATTTGACAATACGTTTCAACATTGACACTTCTGCATAATGCTATAATAAACATCTGTAATGAATCTGATTGTAAATTATTGTAGCATACAATTGCATCAAGAACCTCTAAACATCCTGAGACTACATCCGTGTTATTACTATAGTAACAAAGATGACAAATACACCTGAAATATACAAATTAAAGAAATTTTCTATAAAATATTAAAAAAATAAATTTTACTAATAGAGATATTAGCATATTTACTGAATAAGACCCGAAATAATATGTTCATCGATGTAAGCAGAATTAAACTTTATGATGTTAACTAAGAGTGATAGAAATTCAGCACCCCGTTTACCATCATCATTAGTTACTGTTGGGAGCCATTCTAATAAAAAGGGGCCCATTCTTTCCTCCAAATGTAAAATATCCTTTCCATTTTCTGTTAAACTTTGAAGTAATTCTAACCTAATATACATTAATTTAAAAATTTATTTACATATAATTGTAGCTTTTGTTATAATAAATAAATTAAAAGAATAATTAAATCCAAAATTAATTATATTACCTAGGTCCAATATCTTCAGGAATATTATGATCTTTTACTACCATAAAAAATTTTACTCTCATTAAAGAAGATAATTTGGAATATTGCCCTTGCACAAGACATTTTAAGAAATTTAATGTTACATGTCTATGTTCACGTGGAATATCCTTTCCTAATAAATCTTGAACTAAATTCCATAAACGTTCAGCTGCTCTCTAATAGAAAATAATAATATATATATGTAATAAATTTTCATTATTTAAATATATAAGTTACATTACAAATAGTAATAATATATATACATCTTCCCATTGTTGATTAAGTACTGCATCACACAAATCTTTAATAACTTTTGTACGATGATGTACTGGACTATCAGGACTAATTTCTTTTTCAATGTCATGTGACAATGTAAAATCTTCACGACTTTTATAATTTCCTAAAAAATAATAGTAAACAAGCATATATTATTAATGTATATTACGTGAAATATTTATATTAGTTAAAAATATTTTCACAAAAAGTTAGTATGGTATCTAATTAAACGTCTATATTATTAAAAAAGTCTATATATATATATATATCTTAACAACAATTTATAAATTGTAAGATTAAATTTTGTAATAAATTAACAAGTATATTCAAGATATTGATTTATTTTAATAAATAAATGAATTTAGAAAACTTGTTAAGAATTAGAAATTTAAAATAATATTTGAGCTTAATTTACCTTTATTAATACGAAAGAATTGCTTTAATTTGTCGTGTAAAGTTTTATTATCTTTATCCTTTGAACTCATTTTCGATATTGTAGATGTTTAACTAAAACATACAGAATAAAACAAGTTTCAAAAGACTTCCATTGTAGTATATGGTATAACATTGGACATGTCAAAAACAAATCTGAGTCAAGGAATATAAATTCTATAGATTCTACAATTTATGTGAAAATGTTCATTAAACAATTTAGATGATAATAAGAGATTTACTTTATCATATATAATTTATAGAGATCTACAATATCGACCTTGCTTTTTATTGAACGAAGATGATGTTTTCATAATGAATATTTATAGATGGAAAATACTATTCACATTACTAATAATTTACTATTCTTTTTTTTCAATTTTTTCTTATAAAATTATATAACAAATCTTTAATTAATAAGATTTAAATTGAAACCAATCACATATATATATATATATATATATATATATATATATATATATAACCCGATCTATGTACCTGACTTTTGTAGTGCTTTTGCAGATACAGAACTACAATAGTAGATTATCTATCATAATAGAGATCTCATTAGATATCATCAGATCTTGAAAGTTATAATTTATAATATTATGTGATTAATTTTATATAATATAAATTTGGAAACACATTCAAATATCATACATTTATCAAATATTTCGTTACGTGACATCGAATGTAAATAAAAATCTACAAATAGATAAGAACTTGCGTTGATTGGTCAGAAATCAGGCGGTGATTATAAAAAGTTCATTTGAGCAGCATTGATTTCACATGATTATATAGAATGAATATGTACTAGATCATTATATATCTAGTTTACCATACATCACTTATTCTATCAGGAGAATAATAAATTGTATATTTTAGTTTTTTTTATTCAAAAAGTATAAAATAATTTTATTTCTAACCTTACTCTTATATAGTAGTTTTACATTTTACATTACAATTTATTTGTCAATTTAAAGAAGCTTTTCAAAATGATGCAGCAATATATGAAAGAATTGGAACAAGTAAGTTTGAGATTATGTGTGTGTGTGTGTGTGTATGTATGTATATGTATATATTACAATGTAATAATGTCATGTTAATAATTTTTCTAGGAGCCTTTTGATCCTGAAGAATTTGTCGAACGTTTAGCTTGGAGAACTGTTAATGATAAAACAAAAGATGGAGGAAAAGCATTTTTTGATCCTGTCATTGTACATGAGACTTTCTTACAAGCTATCAAGGATTTACAAATTTTACAAGAACGACAACAGAAAAAGTGTGACAAGCTTGAAGCTGGTTTAAAGGATGAAGAAGCCAGACATGCGCTGGAAATATTAGATTTACAAGAAAGAAATAAACATTCAATTGACTTATTTCATCAGTTAGATGAAAGAATAAATTCTGTTGCCACCAAAGTTCTTCATTTAGGAGATCAATTAGAAAGTGTTAATATACCAAGAGCTAGAGCAGTTGAAGCTCAAAAACTTATGCGACACTTCTCAGAATTCTTAAGCCCTGGACCTTTAACTGATCCAATTTTTACAGATAAAACTTCAGTAAGAATATTATGCTTAGAAAACAAAAGTGCTTTAGAAAGTAAATTATTAAATTCTTTTTTTATTTTAGTTAGATGAGGCAGCAGATGTAATTCAGAAATTACATCTTATTGCTCAAGAGTTACCTGCAGAAAAATTTGAACATGCAAAGAAAAAGATAAGCATTAAATATGATGAAATTGAGCGTAATCTGATAGAAGAATTTGTACAAGCACATAGCAGAGAAGATGCAGTTCGAATGAAAGAATTAGCATCTGTATTATCACAGTTTAAAGGTTATTCACAATGCATTGATGCATTTATAGAACAAAGTCAAATGGGTTCATTTGGTGGAAAAGACGTTTTTCAAGATGTGATACCCATGTGTACAAAATACAATAAATTAATGGAACAAGTATTTTCTAATCCAGAACAAGTAATGGCAAAATTTGTTTTAAATATTTACCATTTACGACTTCAAAAATATGCTGTTGCTAAGTTGGCTGATAAAACTGATTCTGACAAATATCTTAGAAACTTGCATGATTTATATGGAAGAACAGTGAAATTATCAAATGAATTGAAAATGTTTAACATGGGTACTGATGATAGTTACCTTAAAAAATTAACTAGAAATATATTTCAAAAATATTTAGATACTTACATCACGTAAGTTTATATTTTGAACAATGTTATGAATTTACAAATAATTAATTCATTTAATATTTTAGTACTGAGATGAAAGCCTTGCGGGAAAAATCAGCAGCTTTATTAATTGAATATTATGAATCCAAAAATCATCAAAAAAAGCAATTACAAACTGGTGGTTTTCAAGAATTACGTCGTGATTTACAAGCTGCACTCGCAGCAAGAACAAACATAAATATTGCTCAAATAGAAGATTATGGTGGAGAAACATTTCTTTCAGAAGAGTTAGCTATTGCACTTTTACAAAAAAGTAAAATGGCTTTTCAAAGATGTCAATTATTATCACAGCCAAATGATTTATCTGTAAATGCAGCTCAAATTTTTGAAATATTGTTACAATACTTGATAAATGAGCATGTTGATTATGCATTAGAATTAGGATTACAAAGTGTACCAATACCAGAAAGTAGAACTCAACCAGAAATACATTTTTTCAATGTCATGCATCAATGCAATGCAATAGTTCGACTTTTGGAAGAACAATTTAATGATAGTGTGCTTCCTCTCATCATGTAAATTTTTCTCTTTTTCTCTCTATTAAGTTTTAGTAATTACATAATACACAAAAAATACTAATTGAATTTTAACGTAATATTATTTTTCCAGAGGTACAGCAAAACATGGAGACTGTATGTTAAAGAAAAAAGTTGTATTAGATCAAATTGATATGAAACTAGATACAGGTTTAGAAAGAAGTATAAGTGCCATTGTTGGTTGGGTTAAGATTTACTTACAAAATGAACAGAAAAAAACTGATTTTAAACCTGATACTGATGTAGATACTTTAAGTACTCCAGCTTGTCTGACAGTAGTGCAATATGTAACAGGAATGATACGTCACATTAGAAATACCCTAGATGGGAAGAATTTAGAAACTGCTTTAACAGAACTTGGAATTCGATTTCATAAAGTAATTTATGATCATTTACAACAATTTCAATTTAATTCTGCTGGTGCAATGTGTGCAATATGTGATATGAATGAATATAGAAAATGTGTTAAAGAACTTGATGTTGATGTTGTTACATCATCATTTGATACATTGCATGCATTATGCAATTTACTTTTAGTAAAGTCAGAAAATTTGAAACAAGTGTGCTCAGGAGATCAATTGGTATATCTCTTTCTTATTCATAACTATATGTAATATTTTAGTAAATACATATCACAGATAACCTATAATCATTTCTATAATTATTTTAGGCTGTGCTTGATCGTTCAGTTTTACTTAACTTCATTCAATTGAGAACAGATTACAAAACCCAGAAATTAGCCAATTGTCTAAAAGGCCTTGCAACGTGATAATATATTTCATCCATATAAGTTTTGAATAATGTTGAGTATAGAGTATGTATAATGTTGATTGTATGCAATTACTATTTTTTCTGTTTTTGCAGATATAAAATTAACAATAATTAGCCATGAGATTATCATATAAAATGAAACATACAAAAAGAAATTGTTATCTGTAAATAGTAACACACATGTTTCTTTCTTTCTCTTTAAGTGTATAACACATGTAAAATAAATTAAATTGATCTTTTTGATATTTGAAGTAAAAAGTAAAAAATATTTAAACATTATGTGACATTTTATGTTAAATTGAAATTAATAAAAGTATATTCATTTATAGCAAATGTATACTAACAATTTATTAATGTATAGTAATTGTCATAAAGGAACTATTCCTTTCTAGGACTCATTATTTCTTTCATCTTTTTTAATTATGTACATGACATAAGTATAAGATAAGAACATGCTTCCGCTTTAATTATATTAGAAAAAATTTTCATTTACATCATTGCACACAATTTATACATTGGTTTAGTTCTAATATCTAACTAAAAGAATGTAAAATATAAAATTATATTATCTTTCATAATAGTGCAGTAAACAATAAAACAAATTTTAAATTTTATTAACACTAAATTGTTTATATATTGAGTAATATTGTATCAGTAATTTAATATATGATATCTCTATCTCTCTCTCAAAAATTAAATTGAATCAAAAGATGAATATTAATGTATTAAAAATTATCACACGTGTTTTGTATATTGACGCGTATACTTAATAAATATCTTAATTCCACATTATTAGTGTTTACTCATTTTGAGTAACTTACTTACTTAAACGGAAGCATCCAAACAATGATAATACAAATGGAATAAACAAAAAATAGAAAATTTGATTTAGGGAATTTCATTATTAATACATAATTCATAGGCAATACTAGAACGTTAGAATTTTCACGCACAATCATAATTTATTGAATATCACAAAGACGAGTTACACTTTGTCTTTATGTGTTTGCTTACTATAAAATATTTAATACAGTTTTTTTTGTTTTTTATTATGCATGAAAATTCATTTTCTATCTGATTACATGTTTGTATGCTTTTTTCTGATAAGTCATTACACATAAATATTGTTCATATGAAAGTCATACATACGCATGGCAATCTTGATAAAAAATAAAAAGAAAAACAAGAATATTTTAGTGAAATATTCTGTCTATGTACACTATATATTGACTTATTGGATGATTGAAATTTTCAAGAACATTCTTCAGAAACATAAGCATCTGTAACAATAATATCTGGTAATATATTATTCAATAAGAGTTCAAAATTTTTAATACATTTTTAAAAAATGTTTTTGATAATACGGTACAAGAATACATATTATGTAAAAAATAATGCTACGTACAAATCTACTTATCGTCTTATATTTTATAATATTATAGAGAAATAAAGCATACAAATATGTAAAAATGATGATACCATTTTATTAGATTTTATTGAAGTCGTAAAAAAGAGTAAAATATATTTTATCGTACTTGTACCGTACTGTTAAATATGGTAGATGATTAGCACAATTCAATAATAATAACAGGGTTTTAAGTTCAGATTTCACTAAACAGTCTGAAGAACTATTGTAGTAAAAGAAGGATATAGAAGCTCACGGATATCAGCGCATACGATACGTATTTGTTTCATGAATTTCGCACAGATCTCCTTTGAAGTCCAACTCAATACTGAAATCCAGATCTCTATAATTTCTTGCATTGGGCTTCATGGAGAATACACCATATATTTCTTCTCCTTTCTTCACTGTCATATATTCATCAAAATAGAACACTGTCTGCTTCCAGTGCGTGTACTGCACTTCAGGTGCTGTACTAAAGCCAATCCGTTTGTGGCACTTAGTGAATTCAATATTGAAGAATGTAACTAGTGCTTGAACATAATCATTTCTACGAACTTGAAGAGTAAATGGTGATGAAAATTCTAAATCTGCCTTTGTTACAGTATACAGATCAACTTCTTTGATAAGACATGCATTTGTAACAACTTGTTTTGGATCTACAATATCTACCAGTGGTTCGCTAATGGCTACTTTCCTTATGCTACTCATATCAAAGCCATATACATCATCCCACCAATTTATTTTTTCATCTTTATATTGTCTATCTTCGATGCCACATATAAATAAAGTTGCTTTGTCAGGAAATAACATTCCATCTTCACGAAGCCACTTATCTCTAGCAAAAAGCACCGTATCCAGCATAGATTCATAAAATAAACAATAACCCATCCACTCAGATATAATTATATCAACTTTTTCTATACCATCTGGTAAAGAAACTTCTTCAACTTTGCCTTTCAAAATCGTTATAACATTTGAAAGTTGATTAGCTTCCACTATCTTTTCCGCATATTCAACAATGTTGGAACATTCTATTCCAATCACTCTGGCAGCTCCAGCTTTTGCTGCGAACATGGATAATATACCTGTACCACAACCTATATCAAGAACTATTTTTCCTTTAAAAAGATGTTTATTGTGGTACATGGAGTTACGGTATGTCATTGTCCGTACTTCATCTTTTAGCATTTCTTCATGAATTCCATAGTGAGCATAAGAGTCAAAATAATAATCTCTAGATGTCATATCTTCAACAGATACAGATTCTTTGCATGGTGGTATAGTAGCATTTGTAGCTGACGCAGGAGCTGATTCTCCAACATCCATTGATTCCATTTTTGAAGTCTGTAATCATTAATTATGAAATATATTATAAAATTATAAATTATATTCTATAGATGTTTTATTAAATATTTATAAAAAATTCTAATACAATCTTATTATAAAATAGTTAATAAAATTCTTTAAATATAATAAATTGGTTATTTTATATTTTTTAATTTTCTTTTAAAATAATTGTTTCTACAAACAAAAAATAATTCTAATTAGTAATAATATAAAGTACATTGATTAATCTGGAAATATATTAATGAAATTAAACATAAATTGAAACAATGTAGTGTATACTTTTTATGAGAGTTATTTTATTCTTCTAGAAATATATATATATATAATATATATAATATATATATATATAATATATATATATATAATACCTGCAGGTATATAAAATATATAATACAAATATTATTTACAATATTATCCATTTACGAGGAATTATGCAATAAAAAGATTAAAATTTAAGGGACTACTTTATACAATCTATGAAGAAGATGCACGTGCCCGCCAAAATGAATGGCGTCTTTTGGAGATCGAATTATGCATGAATATTGCCAATCACGAACGCATATAATTCATGTTATCATAAATTGTATAGCAACGCCAATACAATGATTGAACGTGGTTCGATTAATTTAAAACAATGCGAAAAAATTACTTATGATATTTTGATATTATTGCCTAAAAGCCAATTTCAGAAATAACAATACATTCAATCGTGTATTTGCTATAGTTCATTGATGCGAACCGCAGTAAAAATAATTAGTATATATAGTTCTTAGCAGTCAAAGTAATAAATATATTTCTTACTATAATATCTTACGTAACAGATTTCTTTTAAGCATTTTCTTGATTTTATTAAAAAAATTATTCATCAAAATTTACCTGATTTTCCGTTGTACACATGCCACCCTGGTTGATTTCTACCGGCACTTCATTAGCTGCCGCCATTTTGTTCCGCGTCACAGCAGACGACTAGTTTCAGGAACGTATGCAATCGTGGGCATAACGGGCGAATTCACGTACTACTAATCGAATAAAGACAAATTACAATCAAAAATTAGAAAAACGATATTATTTAATAACAATGCATATAGATGAATAATTATTATTGATAAAGGCTTATTAAGTATGAAAGGCAATTCAACACCTTATGAAAATGCAGATTATACTATTTGTAAAACGCAGTATATGTTAATAACATAAATAGTATATTACCATTTAATATTGTAGCAACTATTTTTTTCGAAATAACACACTTTACAACTATATCTCTATGATATCAATATTCCACATTATTTCAAGTTTTAATCTACTCCAAAATTGATGTACAACTTTTTCTATGCAACTGTAACATTTAACAATAATAAATCTTTCAATAATAAATAACGTCAATTCTTTGTTAAATATAATCTCACATTGATTTTTCAATCATTCGATACAAGAGACTATATAAAAGGAACATACAGATGGTAAAAACGGTTGTCACGAAAGACGGAATGACGGAATGTCCTGGAAGGTGCGATTCTCAACAGCAAAGAATCATTTGATACGTCCCTGCGGGATGCGCAGTGCGGTCATCCGAATATTCGTTTTATCTCGTGTTAAATGTATTTATTTATCTCAGTATTGCTGTGAAAAATCCTATTTTTATCAAGTGCGAAGATGTCGAATAAAATAATTCATAATATTTCAACGTAAGAATAAATTCGAATTCATGCCTTCGTTCAGTTGTTGTCACACGGATAAAAAAGTGTCGTCCAATAAGGAGCGAGTATAGCTGACAAGTTGCGTCGGGGTGGAAATGGGCAGGGAACGGGAGCTTGTACGCATTCGTGCCGTGAAGTGTTGCTTTCTTGAAGGGGGTCATCAACTACTCCTCATACATCAAATTTCATTTGTGATTCTCGTCTGTGAAAACGGAATACGTAATTATTTTTAATGTGCCGCGAATATCAGTGGTCAAAGATTGTTTACATGGTGATCGTAAAACGTTAGAAGATGCTGGTAAGCAAACAGGCGGGAGAAAAGAGTTTCATGTTACGACAAGTGTACGAACATCGCATATACTGCGATCTATCTTTTTCTTCTTTTCATTTTTTTTCACTCTTCTTTACATCATGCTTTTTCGATAGGATTAGAAATACTGTTTGTGATTATACGATTACGATCTTGTTCCTCGTACCCTTCTTCTTTTCTCCACATATGTCTTGGCTCTGTATCTTCTTCGAGGTTACAAATATTTTGCGATATTTAGGAAAGTAGTAAACTGTCACGAATGGTAGTATCTTTTCTTAATATAAATTTGCCTTAAAGATATGAAATTATGGTCTTCTGACTAAAAATATATTCACCCATGAAACTTTCGTCGATCGCGACGTAAAGTATCTCCTTCGTGTTAAGAGAAGTTACTTCCTAATTCCTACAAAAAAATAATTGTTGACGTAAACAATGACAATTGAGATCGATATTTTGCTTATTTTTTCTTTTGTTTACTTTATGTTAGAAATATTTGTTTTACCGCTTTTGATAATTCAACCAATTATGACGGAAGAATGTGTGTATATATTTGCGCGCGCGCGCGCGCGCATACTTGACGACGCAAGCATTCATGCATGTATATATGCATACGCGCGCGAGCGTAATATATATTTCGGAAAGTTTCAAAAGCGTGGCTTATTAGATGTTTTTATACGTTGTTTTATTTCCAATAATTGTCATTGAAAATTTAATAACATGTCAAACTGTACACATGTATATGTATTTATTTTATGCAATTTAACAATTGTAATATTATTTAAATGAATATTATTATTTTATTATTATTCTGTATTTAAATTAACTATAATTTATTGTAGGGGGACGATCCGCCGTACCTGTCAGTAGGTACGGAGGTTAGTGCTAAATACAAAGGTGCCTTCTGTGAAGCAAAGATTCGGAAGGTAGTAAGATCTGTGAAATGTCGAGTAACTTATAAACAAGGATTAGGTACTGCTACAGTTACTGATGATCAGATAAGGGGGACTTTAAGAGTTGGTGCCTCGGTGGAAGCAAGACATAGTGATAAGAAAGAATTTGTAGAAGCTACTATTACTAAGATACAAGATTGCAGTCAATATACTGTAGTTTTTGATGATGGAGACATTACTACTTTAAGAAGAACTGCTCTTTGTTTAAAGAGTGGACGACATTTTGCAGAAAGTGAAACATTGGACCAACTTCCTTTAACGCATCCTGAACATTTTGGAAATCCTGTTATTGGAGGAAGGAGAGGAAGACGGTCAAGGCAAGCTCAGTATGTAGGCTTAATAAGATACAACAAGAAAAGTTATTGCAAAGTTCTATGCTTAGTAACAAGCATATATACTATGTACACATATAATTGATGTGTCATCTATATGATATTTAATTGAATTTTAAGAAAATCAATCTCAGTTATACAAACACAAAAACATACATACATATAACTATTTTATAATTTAATATTATAGAGATGAAAGTAGTGATGATGAAGATAGTCCTCCTAGAGGAAATCGTGATTCTGCTTCTAATATGGGAGGAAAGGAAGGTGTTGAAACAGAACCTGAAATTGGACGAGTTGTTTGTGTTGAATTGGGAGACAAAAAGAAAAAAGATAACTGGTTTCCAGGATTGGTAGTAGCTCCTACTGCTCAAGATACCGTACGAATTAGAGTAAGAGATGATTACTTGGTGCGTTCATTTAAAGATGCAAGATAGTAAGTAGTATCTATTTGATATAATAAAATATTTTTATGAAAATTTTAGAATATCTGAGACTATGAATAATGATGTTTTTAACCCTCTTTAAATTATTTTCCTATTTAAATAAAAAATTGTACAACATGAAATTAACAACAATTTGGATATGAATCGATAATTAATTTACAATTTTTTAATATTTTATTACAAAAAAATAATCTGTTACTTTGAAGTCACAATGGACTACTATATTTATATATAAATGTAATCTAATTTTATATATAGAAGTTTGTAAAACAATTTGCATTTTGAGTTTGATATTGTATCTGAAACATTTTATTTTAGGAGCACCTTTACACCTTGGCATTTTACAATGCTCCATCTTATCGGAAAAGATCAACAAATGAGCTATTTCATCCCTTCGCACATATACATTTTATTTATGATGACGTTGAATGAATAATATTGGTTGCTTTTACGATTTATCTTTATTAATATTTCTTATTTTTTTACTTCCAAATTTTTTGTTCAATGTTTCGGTTTGTGTATTTCAGGCCTATATATTATCATTATAGCTTGATGTGATACAAAAGCCATAAAGCTACATTATATGGAAGTAGCAACAAATTCGTTACATAAATGTGATGGAAAAAAAGAAACAATTGTTATACAAAATTTTATAATTATTATATAGTTCTTTCTTGTTTATTGAAATAATGAAAAAATAAAAAACAGTATAATATTCACATGAAGTAATTACTATCTATCAAAACAAATTTAAATAGTATGCACTCTTGAGAAGTAGGAACTGTAAATTGCTATAAACAAACTTCTTAATTATGAAAGAATGATATAACCATAACATGCAATGCCAGCTTATAGTGATAAAGTAAAATAAGACTTAGAAATACTGATGTGTAAGCGCGTGACTTTGAAGTTTCAATGCACTATAGAGGGTTAAGATAATTTTGAGTAACAAATTAAATTCTTTTATTAATCAGTTGCAAGAACATATCATTTATCTTTTAATTTATTTAATTTTTTATTTTGAAAATTTTGTTGGTTTTTAAAGTGATAACTAATATTACCAATAGAATGAGATATGTACAAAGTGTTACGGCAATACTGGTACAATTAGCAGGGAAGTGATTCTTCGTAAATAAACAGGTTGAAAATGTAGAGTATAGTTTGTGTTTACAAACACGAGCAGTGCTATTATTTGCTTCCACTTGTTGCTATTATCGTGCTATAACAGTTGATCCATTCGATATTCTTTCAATCCGTAACGATGTCAAGATATACTACGCAAAAATACGTAGATATAGTCCTCTGTTTAGGATCATGCAATGGTAATGCTTTCACAATAATCGTTTGTATCAAGAACTTTACCTAAATCACTGTCATTGATGAACTGATTGTAAGAACAGAATGAAATCTTTTGGAAAGTAGTTCTTTTAGTCTGTTTTGAATAATAAGTATAAATATATTATATAGATTTTAAAAGTTAGTTTTCTCGAAAATGGCGTCTTATATGCAAAAACTGTACTCTACATTTTAGACTTATTTTTTCACCGGACCTTTATAACAGGGTCACTCCCTGCATGGTTGTATCACTGCTGTTGGAGCATCCTGTACATACACAAACACACTCGTACACATGTACACGTACGTACATACATATATATATATATTATTGTCATTATTATTATTATTATTATATTTCTCATATTTATAGTTATACAGTGCCGAAAAAGGAAGCAACTGAATTTACTAAGGAATTGGTCAATAAAGTTGAAAACAGTACATTGAAAGTTGCAGTTGAAAAAGCATTGTTATTTCTAGAAAAAAATGAATTACCACCACATTGGGATAGGGATTCTTTATTTGGGAATTCTGTTTCTAGTGGTAATAGTGATTCTGATAGAGAATTGGACTCTGATGTGAGTGTTATATTTAATTACTTATGTATACTATTTAAAAATTGTAGTATATATAAAACATAACATATAACATTTTTATAGAGTTCAGATGATGAACCACGTGAAGAAAAAGATCATTTTGTGGCACAATTATATAAATTTATGGATGATAGAGGCACACCAATAAATAATTGTCCAATGATTGGCTCTGAAGACATAGATTTATATAGATTATTTCGAGCAGTTTACAAGTTAGGTGGTTACAATCGCGTTACAAATCAAAATCAATGGAAATCGATAACACGTCGTTTAAGCTTTTCAATGCAAAATTCACCATCTACACACAATTTGGTGAAACAAGCTTATAAAAAATTTTTACATTCTTTCGAAGATTTTTATAGAAAGTTAGGTTGTACTATGGTGAACCATCCAAGAGGTAGTACGCGGAAACAACGTCCTGGTAGAAGTCTGATTAGAGATAAGGACAGAAATACTCCTATTCCACCACCGGCTCCAGTATCAAAGAACGAAAAAGAGGAAGATGAGAAAAAGTCACAAGAAGATGAGAAGAAAGATAAAAAGGAAACAAAAAAGGAACAGTTAAAAGAGGATGAATCGAAATTAAAAAAGAAAGATGATTTAGAAGAAGTTGGAAGTGGGCAAGAAAGTGATATAAACGTTGAGGCAGATCCAGAAACTTCTAGTAGTGAGAAATCTCCAAAAATTTCTCCTCAAATTGCATCATTACCAAGTAGAGCTAAGTCAAAAAGTAAAGACGACGTGAAAAAAAAAGTTATAGAAAAGAAAAAAAGTGAAATTAAGAAACAAGACAAAAAGGATGAAAAAGTTAAAGAAGAAGAGGCTGCTAAAACAAGATCTAAATCCAAGGATGATACAGTGAAAAATAAAGCTTCTTCTGAAGCAAGGGAAACGCGAACCCCGTCCAGAGAATCTGAAAGAAGAGCTTTGACAAAGCAAAGACGTTTAACAGACGAGGAATTAAAACGACGTGGTAGGAAACGTAAAGAGTATGAAGTTGAAAAATCGAGGAATGATGAACAACCAGCAGAATCGGCACCCTGTTATAAAGGTCCGGTGGAATTAGGTGATAGATTAAAAGTTTATTATGGACCAACTCACGAATCTAAAGTCACATATGAAGCAAAGATTATTGATATGGAAAAAGATGGTACAGAACCAATGTATCTTGTACATTATACTGGGTGGAATACAAGATATGACGAATGGATCAAGCCATCAAGGATTGCTCAAAATTTTACTCAGGCCCAGGGTAGAGTAAAACGTATTAAAGTCACACCCCGTCCTCAAACGCCTAGTACAAATATTTCTGGTAATGTCAATAAATCTTCAAAAAGTAATGGTAATGGCGCTTCGAATGCATCTCAAAATCGTCGTAGAGCACAAAGTGTAGTTCCTGTTACTAGTACTACATCTACATCCTCAAAAGAAGTAAAAAAAGAGGAGAAAGAAAAGGACAAAGAAATAACGCAGCCCATTAGATCAACCACACCATTATCAGTAACAAGTACAAGTTCTAGAACCAAAAGTCCTGCAACACCAGCTAATAACAGACAAACTAGAACAAACAAAAACGTAGATCTTTCTGGAATCGAACCTCGTAGACGTACTAGAAGAACGTCAGGTCATACAGACATATCAATTCCATCAGAAACTGAAGATAGTGAAGCATATGAGTCTGACACTACTGAACCAGATCAAGCAAAAACAAGATCAAAAGGAATAGAGGAAAGAAAACGAAGAGATGTTAGAAATCGAGAAGATAGAATTAAAGCTGATGATATTAGTGAAGGAGAGGATGATAAAGATAACGTAGAGGAACCTCGTAGAGGTCGTAGATTAAGAAGAACGCTTGGTAAGGTGCAAGGTGTTAAATCTGAACCTGATAGCGATGAAGAACAACCAAAAGGTAGAGATTTTGATCTGAATCAAATAAGATCTGAATTAAAAGGATTTGATAAAGCAGTTAAATTAGAATTAGTTCGAGTTGAACCAGATCCCGAGGATGGTATTAAAACAGAAGAAAAGGAAAACGTTTCTACTTTAATTTCTTCCAAAATAGAGAAAAGTGTAGAAGTAATAAAAACAGAAAGCATTCCAGATCCAAAACCTATAGATAATACTGAAGATATTTATGAATTTAAAGAACCGGAACCTTTTGAATTTGAAGTTAGAAATAAAAGAGATACAAACGCCGATAAAGATAAAATGAAGAAAAGAATGTTCGAAGAAGAACCTAAAAGTCCGAAGAAAAAACAAAAAGCAATTACAAGTCCAATAACCAAAGATACAAAATCTGATTCGGATAACGATTCTCGTAAGAAAACCAGAAAGTTGTTTAGTAAACGAGCTGATGACTCTAACGATACAATACCCCTTAATAAACCATTACAACCAACACCTATAACATGTGAAGAGGCATTTGATAAACTTTGTGTACCTCCATCATCATTTAATCATAGTAAGCCATCACCAACTTTGGAAGAAACTGGAAAAGTAGTTAACAGTATAGATCTTCTGTTTAGTGATTTACCAGGTGATGATGATGGTACCCATGATGACTCTGAAGATCGTTTAATAATATCAGAAACGGAAGTTTCCGAAACTGAACAAGAAAATTTATTTACTTATCACCAAGAAATGTTTACAACATCTGATTTAACTGACACAATTGATTTAGATAAAGGAACAACTAATACTCCATCTGAGCCAATAAGAGACGATTTAACATCAGTTATTGTGAATAAATCAGGGGGAACTTCGGAACAGAAACAAAATGCAAAGTCATCACCCGTATCTAGACAATCTCCAGAATTAAGAACACTCGATGCCAAACTTTTAAATATTCAGCCAATTTTATCACCAGTTGTAGTTACACCTGCTCCCATAAGTGCAAGACTTCCAGCCACATCTACAATAGAAGAAAAACTATCAGCTGCAGCAATGGCTTTTAGAAATAAAACAAAAGATACTCCAAAAGAAGATGAAGTTCCTGAATCTATACGAAAACTTAATAAAGAAGTTACCAAAAAAGTAGATGCTAGTGTCTTGCATAAGAATAAGGAAGATCAGATTACTTCCAAACATGAAATAGATAATAGAAAACGAGAAGAAGATACTGTAGTGAAAGAGGAAGAGCAAAGAAGAGAAATAATGCGTGTAGTTATTAAGCAAAAGGAAGAAGAACTTCAACAATTAAAATTAAAGAAAGAAAGCGAACTAAAGAAATTTACAGAAATAAAAATTGTTACTGAGCAAAGAAAAATTCAAGATAGTAAAGATGATGATTGGAAGAACGAAGATAATACAGGATGCAATATAATAAAAGAAGAAGATATTAAGGAAGAAGATTCAAAAGAGAGAGAAAAAGATAAGCGGAAGAAAGTCATAAATCAAGAAATCGTAGATTCGACAGATAGCAGCGATTCTGAACAGAGGCTTGTAATTGACAATGAAGAGCCTCAAGATATAAAAGACCCTATATCAAACTTTGATACTAAATTGAGGGTAGAGTTAGATAAATTTCAAGATAACCAGGAACGATATCCAAAAATGCAAACGCCAAAACCTGTACAAAATTTGAATCCTCAACAACAGGAGTGTATTTCTGATTTTAAATCAGAATCAATATCTATTGCTAAGACAGATGAAGAAGGTGAAACAATCAATTCTTTACTTTGCGAAGAAGAAATTCCTGGTTCACCTGCTCCTGCTATTGAGAATATAGAGGAAGATAATGCAGGTCCTTCATGTTCACCTCCACAAGCTGAAACTAATGAAAATAATATAGTTTTAATGGAAATGCCTTTTGCAAGTGCTCCAACTTCTGGTGAAAGCACAACTAGTAACACTGTTGCTACTCTTAGTATGGCATTGCCAAAACCTGTTGAAACATCAATTCCATCTGCATTACCAATACAACAAAATCCTACGCTTGGATTACGACAACAAGTACAACATCAACATTTACCAGCTCTTATACCTGCACAAAGAAGGGAAAGCAATGATGCAGCACCTGTAATGGATAATACCCCTCCTACAACACCAGATTCAAGTATTTCAAACATCTCTGGATCTCCTAGAGAGGAAAGAACTGGTGGTTCCTCGCCAACCTCTGAAGATAATATGAAATTGAATCGAGATAGTTCTGAAGCAGATAATGATAGTGGTGGCAAAGGACAAGGATTTAGTGAAGATGATATATTACCAAATTCTGAACGAAATTCGGCAGATAGAGCATTAAAACCTCCAGCAAAACGATCTGTAGAAGACGCTCAAAGTCCGAAGAAACGAAAGAGAAATAGAAAACATTCGGAATGTGGGGGAAATCCTCCTAAAAAAACTGGCAGGCAAAGTGGCCGGCATACCAGACACGGTGCTGGAAGTGATAGTGATGATACAAGCGAAGGATCTAATTTATGTTTAGTAAATCCAACATCTACAAATCACACGAATATTAATAGTGTCACAGATCTCAATAATTACTCATCGAGATCACCTAGACAAGTGAAATACAACTTCTATGTGGAATTAGGTAAATTAAAAACAATAAGGTTTTTTCTGCAATTTACATAAGACATAAATCTCATGTGTTATTTTATTACAGGTCCAGAATTGGATGGAAGCCAAAGGATAGCTGTATTGCAACAAAAATTAGCAGAACTACGCCAAACATATAATGCTGTAAAAGTTGAACTTGCTGCTATAGAAAGACGTAAAAAGAAATTACGAAGAAGAGAACGGGAAGGTAAGCGATATAAAACTGTTTTATTTTTAAAAAACTTCTGAATTTATGCAAAAATTTTATATATATATTCTTTTTAGCTACAAAAGCAGCTAAAGCGGAGATGCAACAAGCATGTTCGTGATGGGCTGTGTTTGACAGCAACCTGCATATCTCCATGTACTAAAATCTTTTATATATGTGTATGTAACCATCTATGTATACGTGCACGTATACATACACATCAAGATCAAAGATTACAGTATGGGCACTCTGCAATCACGGCAAATTTCATGACAATTTTTACCTGTCTACCTAGGACTGCTTAGGTAACTTTCCCCGTTAATATAAATTGTAGATATAGATATAAGATTAGATTTAAAGTAACATTTAAAAAACGATATATATATTGACACATACATTCTGTTGTACACTTTTTTAACAGACGCACGATAGGGCTGTTAACTAATATTTTTCTTTTGATTGGTTATTTAATTATTTCAAAGGAGAAGTACAAATATCACACAAATGTGTTATTATTTAAAAATAGTCTAAAAATAATCATTATTAATTTGAACATAAAGATGATGGGGATACATTTATGTATATGAGGTACGTTTCTCCTTAGCAAATTAAATCTTGCTTTTGAGTCCAGTGTTTGTGCCATTGTGGTTGAGCTGTTTTCAAGACGATTAAATGCCTCTAATCTCATAAGTACAAGCGCTGTGTCTCATAGCGAAGAAAATGTAAATAGGATTTGTAATATCATTATTGGCACACAACTATGTACATTATATATAACAAGAATAGAATTTGTACAATCTAAATTTTTTATTTAATAGATGTATTACAATTTGATGTTATTCTTGATGCATTAAATGAATAATAATGAATAACGTATTCCAAGCAATGTGTGGCTGTACAATTACAAGGCATAAGTGAAAGTATACATCACCAACACTTATGAGGTACAGCATAATTTTCAATATTAGACAAAGGGAGATATGTATTATTTTAAATTATGTATATATTTTAGGAGAATAAATATCTTATATTATTTATAAAGATATAAAAATATTTGTTTGTATTTACACAAAAATTGTACATGTATTTTGTTTAAACTGGGTTGTCAACAGCATATAGTTAATGTCTGATTTTTTTTTAATTTTTTAAGAGTTTGTCATGAATGCAGCTCAACATATCTATGAGCTCTAAAATTTTTATCTCCTAAACGAAAAATTGGTAACTATCATTGTACTTTAGTCATTTATGGCTTTATTGTCATTGTCTATGATTGGTTAAAAATGCACATACTCACATACATTTATACTTTTATTTGAATATATAAGTATCCTCATGTATCAAGAAACGAAGATTAAGCTTATGTAAGCTCAGAACCACAAATCAAATAACCTTGAATGGGGCTAAATTTGTATGAAACATGTTGGCTGAAAAGAGAATGAAATTTTATATAGATATATAGTATATATTTTTTATAAGAAATCAGTTGTGGACATATTTAATGATAAAATGATCACACTGATTGGGGAAAATAGTAAGAAAGTGGGGAGTTAGACTCTCTAAATCTTTGTACATAGTTTACATCGCTTGCATTGAGTACACTTATAAGTCAGTTTATAGTATGTAGTTGTTTATCGCACAGGAGTTTACACATTACTGTCAAATGGTTTCAGAAATCTTGCAGTAATATTTGCTATATGTTTAACTTAATAAGTAGAAAGGATGTATGTCATCGCTTATGAAGATTTTTATGTACTTGGTCAAATTTGTGAAAAAATATGATTAATAATTTTGTTTTTGTTTTAATATTTGCATTTGCTAAAAGCAAGAGAGATCACTAATTTAACAAATAATTATAAATATATTATATTAATATCGTTTATTCTAAAAAAATTAATGCTAAACACACACACACGCGTGCACACACACACACTTTGATATTAAAAAATAATATATCATAAATATTATAATATAAATATAGATCCCTATTATTATTGGTACACAGGAACACATTTTGCCTTTACTTGTTGAACTATTATATACATGAAAAACAATGTTATATGAACCAAATAGTAAAATTAAATGAAAAATATAGTCATTATTTACTTATGTCTTTGTCTAATATAAAATTTTCGATTGCAATTCTACTGTGTTATATCTGTATACTATATTGTACAGTATCAGACATCTTTAAACTGTGTATGTAGTATTTCTGCCATATGTGTATGTAAATATAACTTTACAATCATGAAAGGAGAATGTTTTATTGTGCATGGAATAGCATAAGATATATTATATGGAAAATTATACAAAAATTATTTTTAAATTATTAGACCATTATTTTTTTCATTTTAATAATTATCATTTTGAAAATGTTCCAAAAATTTGTTAATTTTGGGGAAATAAATCTTTTTTTGTTTTTTTACTTAGTATATTAATGTTATCTGCATATATTTTGAGTCCACTATATATTGTCAAAAACATTTACAATATTGTTTAATTAAATGTATTATTATTACATTATAATCATTGGTCGATAAGCAAAAGATACTGTTTTTGTATTATATGCAGAATTAGAATCGTTATTCCTGCACATAATTTATATATTAAACGAAAAAAATTATTACAATTAATTTATTAATTATTAATATAATGTTGATATTAATAGATTTCCTAAATCAAATCTTAAATATTTAATTATCTATTTTCTTACATAAACACAATGAATTGATTAAATTAAATGAAATTTGGATTAAATTGAATTATATTGAACGACTTTTTTAAAATTACCTGACATTATGTAAAAATTACTAAACAAATACTTAAATTTAAATTGTTTCTATATAACACCAAGTACAATAGGCAAAAGTTGAGTGATGATTACATCCTTTTCTACTATAAAAACACTTATCTTCCTTGTAAATTATACAATGTTATATGTGAAATAATACATATAGAAAGCACAATGTGTATTGTGACGCGATTCATTAATATTGTTCCACATAACATTTAATTGTGTTAGCATACATTGTTAACAAATAAATCTTATCATACAAAAATTATGTGAAGATAGTTTCCCTTATTATTTATACTGCTTACACGAATATATATTTTATTAATGAAATATTTGACAATACAAAACAGAACTGACGTAATAAGTGCGCAGTTAAATTTTGTAAAGATTGTTTATTATATCATTGCTTAAAGAGAAAAAGGAATATTAAAATTCTTTAAAAACATTACATAAAAATACATAATATTATGTTAACATAATATACAAATATTTTTTTATATGCATATCTCTGCAGATATAATGCTTTTATATAACATTCATCTGCTGATTCTTAAAAATCAGTGGGATTGAATAATACGATGTATATAATGTAAATATACAATGATTGCAATACGTGTCCCATCACTATTTTAAATGATCGATTTATTTCTTCATTTGTTTTAAAGGAAAATGTGTCATTTTTCATGAACTTTACTATTTCTCAGTTATTATAGATTATTATGAAATAAGTATGTAAGTATACAAATTTCTACATTTCTATTGACTCAATAGTTTTTGTGTAATATTCTGAAAAAATAATTTATTATAAAATAAATGTATAAACATTATATATATATATATATATATATATATACACACACATATATATATATACATGAAATTATTAAAGATACTATGATAATTTTTTTAAAGTATGATAATATAGAATAAAACATCCATTAAAGTATTTAAATATTATTATGTTTTCACAAAAGATACTACCCAAGATATAATTTCTTCTTAGAAAAATTATTAGATTATATGATCATCAACCCAAAGTCTACTTTGTACAATCTCATTGTACCTAATAAAAGATTTAATATATATAGCACATAAATAAAAAATTATTTTTGTTGTCAAATAATAATTGCATCTAAAGTATCGAAGTATAACATTTGGGATACTGAAAAATAATTAACAAATTTTGCGATATTACAAACTTCAGTCTACTACGACAATATTTGACTACCCTACTAAAAATTTGTCTTTAAGTAGATTATATGAAGATGTTAAATTGTTCTACTTAATTCACACTTTTTACCTAACAGCTTTATACCTTAATAACGATTTTGCGAGGAAATGATATGGATAAAACTCAAGAGATACTTAGTGTTGTTGAAAAAAAAAAAGGGATTATCATGATTGTACATGTCAACATGGAGGAGGGCTAGACGTTGGTGCAGCGTCAATAGTTGCTGTGGAAGAAGATGCCACTGCTGAGGTTTTATTTTCAGTAGGTAACCTCCGCCTAGCAAACATGAACTGTTCCATTAGTTCGTGATGTGCTTCCAATCGTTCAATACAATGTAGACATGCAGTTTTGGGTAGCGGATCATTCATATTTACCTGTATACAAAATATATGCAATAACAATAATCATGTACATTTCAAGCAATTTTTTAACAAATTGTTAAATCAATAATATAATAAAAGATTAGAAAGTTTGATTTTTTTAAAGGCATCCTTTGTTATATATATTTGACATGTTCCAAATGCAAGTATAGCAAAATTTGTTATGATAAAGATTTCTCTATATATACAATATAGGCAATAAATAGTTATATAAAGTTTTTTATTAAAAATGAATATAATATAAATTTAATGTGGTATAAAATTATTACTACTCATGCTGTCATTTTAGTCTGAAACAAAATGTGTCTATGTACAGTATCATTCTATCATATTAATAAAAATATGTTATAATAACAGGATTGTACATTAACTTCCATACAAATAAATTGATTAGAAAAGAATTTATAAACAAAATTTATAAAAATAAATATATATTCTTACCGTAATTGGAAGATAAGCATTGATTTTTTCCGCGAGTTTCATTCTTTCACCCTCTTCACCGTAAATGTGGATCACGAAACGGTTCATTTTACTGCAAAGTCTGCATATGAAACCTGTAATTACAGCTTTATCCGTACTACCCATTTTGCTATTGTATTTTTTATTTCCTCTTTGGTATTTGCACTTATTAATGATCACTCAGATTTAGTGCTTAACAATGATTATTGTGCACTAAAAGCTATTATTTCAAGATGTTCTTCCCTTTAGATTCTTGAGTTTGTTTATCAGAGACTTCACACTATTGGCGCTACTAGTACCACTTACTCCACTGCTTTCTCCAGGGCAGTATTTAGTCAACTCAATGTTTCTTTAAAAAATATTAGAAAATTTTTAACATCATTTTTCTAAAAATATGGATAATATCGTTTTATTTAATTACATGGCTTGTTTTATTATAAACGAAATGTTCTAATAATTTTTTAATTTTGCAAAAAAAGAACGTTTTCAATAAATAATATTTCTCCTACTTGAAATATTAAAAACGATATCTAATATTGCATTTCTTATATAAATTTTTTTTTTATTCTAATACAATAAAATATAAAACATTTATATTATAACAATTTCATTTCGCATATAGTAATTTAATATAAACTATAATATGAATAATTTAATAAATCTAAAAAGATTTTTATACGGTCCTGGGATTAACCCATTAAAAGTTAAATCGAAAGTCGAATATGACAGAAACATAACCATTTAACTGTCAATTGTCAACTTATAATCAATTTAAATTATATATCTGTGAAATATATATATATATATATATATACATATACATATATATATATAATATATAGATACGCATGTGTGTGTACGCATATATTATAATTATTTACAAAATTTGAAAAACTATCTATGAAAAGTTAATAGATTTCTACATTAATCTTTATATTGTTTTATTGATATATAATAAAAGTAAAATTAAAATATTACTTTTTTTAACCTTTCCAACAAAAATATAGAGTTAATGCATAAAAAAAGATAATTGTTGTATAAGACATATTTCCTGTAGAAGTAGCATTATTACATTGTTGCCAAGAGTTAGTGAAAGCGAGTTTATCAATAAGCATATATTTCCAATTGGAATTATTTGTCTAATTATAAAAATAATATATCAGAGTAGAGTATAAACATAATAATTGTATTAATTGTGTAGTCAATATAATAGATATATTTATAAAATATTATATATACACATATATAATAAAAGTATTTTTATTTTTTTATTATTTTTTTTACTAATATTTCTGCTATTAGTTACTACTAATATAGTAAATAGTTTTGAAATCCACGTTGCATACATAGAACATGGCGACGATCAGCTGTCTTCTGTCATAATGACATTCATATAGATAGAAAATTTGACTATCTAATCGAAATTGTTATTGCTATTAACGAGAAGTATTTTACATATGTGAAAATTACGTTCAATTTAAACAAAAAATTCAATCAATTTGTAATTAAACGAAAGAGAAAGAAAGACATTGAAAAAAAACAAAGCTTTTTACTTGAAGTAAGTTACGAGTGAATGCAGCTGCGACAAGAAAAGCAATATGGAGGCTAACGAATTAATCAACTGTTCAGAATAGTCAGAGAGACAGAGATGTTTAATAATATTATCATTTTTGGCAGTGCATGGTAATGAAATTGAGTAATGAACTTAACGTGATTAAAAAAGCCTTTTCGGGGCTACAGTAAAATAATCATGTGTGATGTGTGCGCTGACTTTCATGATCTTCTGCTCTCTTGTAAGCATAATATACACAAGTCTATTTTATCTTAACCTATTCTATTCCGTTACATACAGTTTATGTATTAACGTAGTTGTATGATTGTAATAGAGAAAACGTATCAGTAGAGTAATATATAGATTACTATTTATATACATATATATAAGTATCGTATTTTGTTTTTTACATATAATTGTTTGTTAAAAACTTTATAACCTGAGATCAATTTTAGTATTTAACAATTTTCTAGAGCATTACAACAACAATATTTATCATATTAATTTAAAAAAACTCAATAATAAAATTAAAATAAAATTATTAAATGATAGAAACAGTTTATGTTGTAAATAATAAATTTTAACTTTTTTAATGATGTTATAAAACATTTTGTACATATATTTTAAATACATATTCATAGAAATAATCTTGTATGTATAGATGATGATCGAACATCAAAAGAGCAAGATGTATTAACTACTTTATGTGTAGCAGATGTGGACACTACTTTGCATTATGTTAACCAATGGGTACAAAGGTATCTGATTTGTTTACAAGATAAAATTTAAATATTACTCATTACATATTATTAGTTATAATAATAAATGTTAAATTAATAATAAATATTATTAGTTATAGATTATTAGTTATAATATGGCTAGATCTTTTGCTTATTAAACAAATTACATTTTTTGCAATTTGTAGACAATGTATGTGTTGTTATCGAGAAATTAAAAACTTTGATCGATTCATAAGACTGACTCAAAGTATTGTTCTCTGTACATTACAACAATTACAAACTATACAACAAGATGGACAGCAGGATAATACAAAAGAGTCGGTCAAAGAAGAAAAAGGCGAGGAAGAGAGCACAAATAAAGGAAATACAAGCGATACAAATCAAACATCTAGTTGGTCTCAACAAGATAGAGAAAAATTATTTCATCTTCTCTCCAAAATTTTTTTACTTAATTTTCCTCTCTATATTGCAATGAAACATGGAGGTGCTATAAATCCATTAGCTCCAGTGAAGGTAATATAACCCATGTAGTATATTCAATGAAATTATTTTGTATATATTTATTTATCTTTATTTATTTATGAAGGATGAAGGAGGTTATTGCGAACCTCATGACCCTGAAGTACCAGCACCTTTGATTCGTGCAGTATCTATATTTTGTCATCAAGGTGGTTTTAATTTAATGTCTGGTTGTTTTGATATGGAGAATACACTGCCTGTTAGCCTTGCACACTCTATGGTTGCAGTAATTTGTAATTTAAAACTTTGGTTGAACTATGGCAGTGTTATTCAACTATTTATACCTCTACGTAGTCGAGTTATGAAGTACATGTGCCGATTAGGAGATAAAGAATTACGCACACCAGCAGTCAGAACTATGGCAGGTAAACATTAAAAATATAACTGAAGTAAAATACTCGTAATTATATAAATGAATCAAATTTGATTTAATATATTTCTGTGTGTTAAGATTTCATGTGGAGTGCAGTTAAAGATCCAATAGATGCAGTATTGCCAAGCTTTGATCGAGATGGATTAGACTTGGCCTTCAAATATTTTACCAGTACAACTTTGACTATGAGATTGGCAGGAGTAGCTCAAATTAATGCTCATATTACTGCATTTAATGAACTTTGTAATAGTGAAACAGTTGCTGAAGTTGAACAAGTAGGCCATGCGCTAGCTGCATGGTTGACTGATAATAATATCATAGCTCATATATTTGGACCAAATTTACATGTAGAAGTTATTAAACAAAGTCATATTGTATTAAGTTTCTTAGCTATGGAAGGTAGAATTACATCTTCAGATATGGATACCATTTGGCAAGCTGCACAGTTGAAACATTGTGGTCGTCCAGTATATGATTTATTGGCACCATTAGTGAAACATTTAGCACCCACACCTGTCCTTCACTTATATTCTTTACTAGGGAAGTTAGAACCTAAGGATCATACAGAGCAAAGTTTGTTTTTAGCATCAGCATTGATAAAATTTATATGGACATCTGGTGGTTCGGGTTATTCAAGAGGTTTAACTATGAAAAACAGAGAAATTTTAAGAGGTTCAAGTGGTGTTGGAGGAAGTAGTAGTAGTGATCCAAGTGGTATGGATGGTAGTAGTCCTGATGAAGATGAAGAGGAACCTAGTCCTACTTTATCCGACGGTCCATCTCCGAGGAAACAAGCAAGAGGAGATAGCAGTGATGGAGAAGGTATATTAATTAATCATTTAATTACTTTCTCAATAATAAAAATATAAATTAAGAGAAGAATTTGCCCTTTTTAATAGGTCCATTTAAAGGTAAAAGTTTAGAAAGCATCCCTGTTGAATCAAATTTAAATGAAGTAGAAGACCCTGTTTCTGAAAAATCCGAATGTACTACCGAACTAACAAAAGACACACCTTCAAATGCATTGCAAGATGATACAAAGGACAAACAAAGCTGTTCTGATGTAGAAGCAGATACAGAAAAGTCAAATACCGAAGAACCAGTAATTCATGAAAAGAAAAAAAGAAAAGTATTACGAAAAAGAAAGAAACCTCAAAAACGATCGATAACAACAATTGAAAAAACATTGGAAGATATTGTTGGTCAAGAAGGTAGCATAAAGTCTAAAGAATTATTGACTAGTAAAAGTAGAACAGAAGATGTATTAGATGGTAGCTTAGAATCTGGTACACTTACCTCATTGGATGAATCAAAAGTCGTTGATACTCTTGATCGAGTCAAACAACAGGCCATGGCTTTAGATCCAACTGATCAACAAGTACCAACAACAGCATCTTTGTTGAGAAGGGCAAACAAAAATAAATATATGTCATTAGTAGGCCATAATGTAGACAGAGCACCTGATTCTGCAGATACATCTCATGATGAAGATGATAGTGATGTAGCAGGAGTACTAGCTGCTGCAGATGGTCCAGGAGCTGTTATATCTGAACTTGCTGGATTAGTTCATGCGAGCGGACCTACTTTCTTACCTTCTGGTTTAGATGAAATGCTTTCAGATGAAGAAGGTTCTTATAGTAGTAGAATATCTAATAAAAGTGAGAAAAATATGGCAGATTTTGATGGCGAAGAAAGTGGTTGCGAAGAAGAATTAGCACAACTGGCAGCACGTCACTTGACAGCTATTCAAATGCAAGCCTATCATCCACATCATTCTCATCCAACTATGACTATTAGAAGATCTGTATGTCGTCCTCCACAAGTGCGAACAGTCCGTCAAGCGGTATCAAGATTGAATTCTCAATTTAATTTGGAGACGGTATGCAAACCAGGAAATACATTATTGTGGGATCTTTTGCAAGATGATAAAATTGGTCAACTGGGAGAAGGATTAGCATTAGAAGCGGAAAAAGCATTGTGTAATTTACTGTGTTTTAATGTTGACCGTTTAATACCAATGAAATTCATTGAAGGTTGCTTAGAAAACTTAGCGACTAATCATTCTGTAGTTGTATCTTTAAGATTATTACCAAAGTTACTTGCAAGCTTTCAACAATTTGGTGCAATGGATGCACATACCATCACGACATGGGCTGATCGTGAACGTGGTATGATGAAACATTTTTTTAATAATTTGAAAACGTGTACTAGTAATGGACCAAAAAGTAGTTTATACTCGCATCAAACGGAAATTCAAGTTAGATTACAATTTTTATCTTCAATTTTTTCACCCTTGGGTTCACCGGATTGTTTTCGCTTAAGTCTTGAACAAGTGGACATATTATGGCAATGTTTATCCCAGGATTCAACGTGTGCTGATGAACTTTTTAGTTGGTTATTAAGTCAAGCAAAATCTACAGAGCAACATGCTCTTGGAATGGATACATTGAAACATTTATGTATGCGTAAACTTCCAAGTTTGCCACCTGAAACTATAAGCATGACAGGTCTTAGTCTTTTCCAACAATTATGCAATTTAGCACGTTTAGCTGCTGCACATTTGGATAGACCTTTAAGAGATGTTGACTCAGTTGGAATGGATTTCCTGTGGAAAATTGCTTTGAAGGCAAAGAGCACAGATGTCAGTATGGCTGCTATTCAATATTTAAATGGTTATTACATATCTAGACAATTGTCTCAGGAAGCTGAATTTGTTTCACAATGTATGATGCATCTTGCTGCAGCTAGTGCAGATTTAGAAATAAATGAAGAAGCTAGTTTACGTTGTATACAAAGAGCACTGCTTTTACTAAGAACACATCTAGAAGTATTCAGGAAACGCTATGCATATCATTTACGTCGTTGGATACTGGAAGGTAGAGGTGCGGGAAGTCACATGGCTATGAGTATGTCAGAAAAAGGACAACATATAAGAATTTTTGTCCAACCTGCTGGAATACCCGAAAAAACAAGGTTTACCCTTTTAAATACTGATTATGTTGCAGATTTGAGAGCAGAAGTTGCTAAGTGGTGGGATGATACACAAAATAATCAAGAAAAAGCAGCTACTTCTACAAATGTGACACAAAATGCTAATTCAGTTTTAGGATCTCTTCTTACTGATGGCCCAATTAGAATGATTACGCAAGGTCAAGAATTAACTATCGACTTTGATGAAAAGACTTTGCAAGAAATGGGTTTTAAAGATGGACAATTAGTCTTTATTTCACCTGGTGCAGGTCGTAATAATACTGGTCGATGTAATAAAAGAGATATGGATTCACCGTCTCTGTTACCTCCACCACCAAGAGAATCATTACCAACTCTTCTTCTATTGCGGCCACAGTACTTTGAACAGCTTTTTACATTGATGAGAACACTTAGTGCTATGAAGGTCACAGTAAAAGGAGGTCAAGAAATTCCACATACAAAAGCTCAGGTTCTTTCTAGAAGAGTCTGGGATACATTAACCTTACTTCCTACTAGTCCGACATTATTGAGAGGCTTTCAAAAATTGGGAGAGACATCTTTACCTGATTTATTGGATCCTGCCAGTCCTCAAAAATTAATGTATTCTTTGTATATAGTAGAATCTTTAAGTAGAAGAGGAACAGAATGTCAGCAATCCTCTGTTTCTTCCGCTTTAAGTTCATCACCTATACATGAAGGTGGTGGTGATGCAGATGATAATCATGATGAGAAAGAAAAGGATATACCATGGTCAACAGTGTTTGTTCAACATGGAGGTTTGCGGCATTTGTTTGATATTTTTATGTCTGAATGTTTGGAACAAGGAGATGGTAGTGAATGGCAACAAGATTGTCTTGCAAGCTTATTAAAGCAATTATGTTATCTTGGTGTTGTCAGAGAAGAGAAGAAACGTAAAGCAGATAAATTATTGATACCTAAACTTAGTGACGCGATGCTTTCTATGATGAATGTTAATACTGTTATGCCGAGAATAACAAGTATTTTGAATGAGGCATCTTTACCACGTGACCCAAATCATTACAAAACAGGTGTGTTTGGTAGATCTCAAGTTATCCATTATACTATGGCATTGTTAGTATGCTGGGTACATAGTGATCCAGTTGTAAAACAAAGCTTATTTTCGTCATCTGAACCTTTTGGAAAAACTTGGCTACGTCGTCTTGTATTGGAAGACCCTGAGCCAGCTGTACGAAGAGAAGTGTGTACTGCTTTCTATAGATTATGCTTAGGAACAACAGGAACGGAAAACGATAATTCTGAACCCTCTGGTCTTATTGTACCAATGCTAAACACATTACTTGAACATCTTGTGATCGCAGAAGCTATGCAACCTTCTCACAGAAAGCCAGATTTACCATTACATTTACATCCTGTTCTTGATGATGGCAAGGAACCATATGGGCCTGCTTGTAGAGATTATTTTTGGCTTGTATGTCGTTTAGTCGATTCTCTTCCACGAGAAGTTATTAAAGATGTCTCAGATGATTTGTCTAATGGGACCATAGACTTAGAAGCTTTGGCAATCAGAGTTATTGATTCTATTATTAACAGAGAACATCTCGAAATGCGACATAACACAGTGGAAGATGATGGTTTGGTTGGTTTATTAAATCTTGCATGTAATATCATGACGCATAATCCACCTTGCAAGCAAGGGAAAATTGGGCAAAATTTATTACATGAAGTATTTGATTTTTTATTTGCATTGCCAAATCCTCGATCAAAACATGTTCCCAAATGTAAAAGTCAAGTTTCTAGATCAGCAGCATTTGATTTATTAGTTGAGCTTGTAAAATCTGCACCAGATAATTATTATATACTTCATGAGAAATTGTTAACTCAACATAGGCCTGGTCCACATTCTCCATATCCATGGGATTACTGGCCACACGAAGATGGACGATCAGATTGTGGATATGTAGGACTTACAAATTTAGGTGCAACATGTTATATGGCTAGTTGTATGCAACATCTTTACATGATGCCTCAAGCACGTATTTCTATCTTAGGAGCTGATTGTAATAGAGCTAATAAACATCAGCTGACATTACGTGAATTACAACGAATGTTTGCATATTTATTGGAATCTGAGAGAAAAGCATACAATCCTAGAAGTTTCTGTCGCGTGTATACTATGAATCATGAACCCTTAAATACGGGAGAACAGAAAGATATGGCAGAGTTTTTTATAGATCTCGTATCTAAGTTAGAAGAAATGACGAGCGATTTGAAAAATTTAGTAAAAACTTTATTTTGTGGAGTAATATCGAATAATGTGGTCTCGCTAGATTGCGAACATGTAAGCCGTACACTTGAGGAATTTTATACAGTTCGTTGTCAAGTAGCTGATATGAGAAATCTCTATGAAAGTTTAGATGAGGTAACTGTCAAAGACACTCTAGAAGGAGATAATATGTACACATGTTCTCAATGTGGCAAAAAAGCAAGAGCAGAGAAGAGAGCATGCTTTAAAAAACTTCCACATATATTATGCTTTAATACAATGAGATATACTTTTAATATGGGCACTATGCTTAAAGAGAAAGTTAACACACATTTTAGTTTTCCTTTAAGATTGGATATGTCCGGATATGTAGAGAAAAAATTGATGCCGCAACATTATCAAGAGGAAAGAAAAGCATCTGCTAATATCAAAGTTGAGAATAAAGAACATACTGCCTTAGATGGCGAAGAAGAAGAAGAAATGGAACATTATCAGTATGATTTAATTGGTGTTACTGTGCATACTGGTACAGCTGATGGAGGACATTATTATAGTTTTATTAGAGATCGTACCTCTCCTAATAAGGACAAATGGTTTTTATTTAATGATGCTGAAGTTAAACCATTTGATCCAAATCAAATTGCAGCAGAATGTTTTGGTGGTGAGATGACCAGTAAAACATATGATTCTGTAACAGATAAATTCATGGATTTCAGTTTTGAGAAGACAAACTCAGCATACATGCTTTTCTATGAGTGGTGTACAGATCCTGGTGATCAGTTGAAAGAAGAAGAAGCTACTGTTTCCAGCCCAACTAGTTTACGATCATCTCTGCTAAGTCATAAGCAAACAAATAAATTACCACCTTTGGAACTAAATAAGGAGTTAGAAGATTGGATATGGCAAGATAATATGCACTTTTTGCAGGACAAAAATATATTTGAGCATACCTACTTTACATTTATGTGGCAAATATGTGGTTACATACCACAAACATTACTTTCTGTTCAACCAGATATTACGGAAATGTCTGCTGAACTTTCAACCTCCTTTTTCATGGAAACATTTATTCATGCTAAAGAAAAACCTACCATGGTTCAATGGGTAGAATTACTTACAAAACAGTTTAATGGTTCACCTGGTGCATGCGCCAGATTTCTTGAAAGAATGGCTAGTAATTCATGGTGGCCTATACAAATATTAGTAAAATGTCCTAATCAAATGGTAAGGCAAATGTTTCAAAGATTATGTATTCATGTCATTCAACGATTACGCGCTACAGAAGCACCTCTCTATCTGCTTTGTGATGAAGAAAACGATTTAACTACTGTTGGCACTCGATCGTGCGTTACAAGATTCGTTAGAATGCTTTTATCTTTGATGGAACATGCTAAGCAACATTTAAAACATCTTACAGAATACTTTAGTTTCTTATACGAGTTTAGTAAAATGGGAGAAGAGGAGACATTATTCCTTATACGAGTACAGGCTATTTCTACGATGGTAAACTTTTATCTAGGTCATAAAACACATGAGTTCGTTGACGCAGTTAGCGAAGAAGAAGAAGAAGAAGAAATTGTAACAGTACCAACAGATAAATTGAGACCAGCTTCGCTAGATAAGATGATTACGCTAATAGCAACATTAGTTGAACGTAGTAGAGGACCGGATCATAGGTAGGAATGGATCTGTACATGAAAGAAAAATCATTTTAAATTTAATTTTTAATGATTTTAAAATTAAATTTCATTTAATATTCATCTATATATATCTGTGTTCATACAATCGCGAATGTTTAGAAATATTTTACAATTTTGCAGATTAACTTTATCGCCAACAGATCTAAGTGCAGTAGCAGGAGGTAAAGGATTTCCATTTTTATATCAGCAAACACGAGATGTCATTAATTTGAATCAAACAAGAAATTTAATTCAATCTTTGTGTCGATGGAATGATAGATTGGCTATACATATTGTGACAATGATTTTTCAAGCAATAACGAAACATACAGATGTTTGTCAACCGTTTTTCAAACTTTTGACTCTGCTTACCGAAAGTTCAGGTCCTAGTGGATTACCCTGTATGACACAATTAATTCTGGGTAGAGTATGGGAAGCAGCTAGAGTTGCACCTCATGGAGCTCTTGAATGGTTGGCTCTTGCTGTTACCAGAAGCAAACTTGCACATGCATGGGTTCTACAAGGATTAGACACTTGGTTGCAACATTTTCTTCTTGAACATTCAAACCAAAGAGTTCGTTCTGCTGCTGCTTTCCTTTTAGTATCACTCGTACCTTCAACTCATTTTAGACAAGGATATCGCAGTGCTCATCGATTGGGATTAGGATGTAACACTTCTAGAGAACTTCAATTATCTCCAGAAGCTACATTAATATTGCACCAAATTTATACTGCACTTTTAAGATTATTGCAACCCGCAAGACATTATATTGATTTACAAACTCATGGTACAATGAAACTCACTGCCTATTTTGCATTGCTTACATATTGTGTTGTTTCTAAAACAGAGAAATTAATGGTATGTATTTCATATACGAAATTGTTTCAAATAATTTAAAAATAAAACTAATAATTATTTAAAATTATACATTTCAGTTTGGGCAATATTTAAATGATTTATGGACATTATTTCATCCAAAGCTTTCGGAACCAAGCATTCCAGTACATCATAATAAGCAAGCTGTATTATTATTTTGGTATCATGTTTGTTCTGATTGTCCTGAAAATGTAGCCATGATACTTCATAATCCACATATAACCAAAAATATTGCATTTAATTATATACTGTAAGTTGTTCATTTATATATAATAATACCAACTAACTTGCATATATGCCAAAAGTAAATTAATTTTATTTATTTTTCTAATAGTGCCGATCACGAAGATCAAGATGTTGTATTATTCAACCGAGTAATGTTACCTGCTTATTACGGATTATTACGAGTTTGTTGTCAGCAATCACGAACATTTACGAGACAATTAGCTGCGCATCAAAATATACAATGGGCTTTTAAAAATATCACACCGCATCCTACCCAATATTCTACTGTAAGTTTTCATAGATAATTATCATATAGTGCGTAATTGTCATGTGCGCGCGCGCGCGCGTGCGTATTAATCATTATTAATATTTCATTATAAAAGAAAAGATTTTTCTAATATATATCATATATGGTTGATATTTATATTTAAAGATGATTTTTTGATCTAGGCGGTAGATGAATTATTCAAATTGATGCAACTACTAGTTGCCAGGCATCCAGATCAAACAGAACAAGAAGAAGCTGAAATTGCATCATTTAGAAGAGGTACACTATCTTCGTACTTACAAGGGCTGGATGGTCGTTCCTGTTGGGCTACATTAATTTCTGCATTTCGGTATGTTATTCTCTGATACAATTTTCTTATTGTGGAATAATGCATAATAGGATTATATATTTGTTTTTATCAGGATTCTTATAGAATCGGATGATGATCGTTTGTATGTTGTATACAATGGAGGTTTAAGTATGGCTCTTGAAGCTTTTCACATGTTACATATAATGTACCATGAAGCAACTGCATGCCACGTGGCTGGTGACTTAGCTGAATTAATAGCTATTATTGTAGAATTAGTAAGATGTATTCGTACAGCAAGGGATGGACCTGATGCAAGAAATATCCTTGCCAATTGCAAGGAGTGGCCAGATGTATTAAGAAAATTGGCAACATTATTAAATACGTATAATCCACCAGATATGCGAAATTTGGCAATCGATCTTCTAAAAGAACTCGTTATGCTTGTTCCTGCAGATGCTATACTTGTTTTAGCACCATTATTATCTCATTGTCATGCAGCTCTTCAAGAGTCTCATGCAGCTGTTCCACCTGGTCCTTATCTTCCAAGGAGATCTACTCCACCAGGAAAAATGCCTACAAGACCTGCTAGACCAATGGTGCAAATGGCAGTACCACATTCTCAACTTGAAGCATCTAGAGGAGTAGATCCAGAATATGATAGCGCCTTGCTTGAATTTTATTTACCATATCATGAGTTGATCGATGTTATGTGCAGACTTGCAATCAATAATGATTGCATGACAGAAACATTGGTTAACTTAAGCGCTATGTTAGGATTTGAAGGTAATCATAATATTTAATATCTAATTCTGTATGGAATTAATCGTAGATTTCATCACCAATTTCATATTCCAGGTGTTCCCTTACATTTGGCATTATTTCCAAGATTATGGTTGGATGTCCATGCTGCCACACATATAGATAGAAAGCATATAGCATCTCTCCTTTGTTCTTCCTATACAGTGGATTACGTAGATGCTGTTCTATTAGATGAAAGATCTTCATTAGGAGTACCTGCAATACATGCTTTCTTAAAAACTTTCTTCCCTAAACTCGCCAATCATGTATTAACTGAGCAAACCTGCCTACTTATTGATAACTTAGTTAGTTCTATGACAGCAATGGTGGAAGCTGTTGATATTCAAGCATCTGCTCATAGACTAACTGGTGATTTACGAGCTTTAGCTCTTGTTTATAGTAGCAGTACAAGACTGAAACCACCTACTAGCTTACAATCAGCTTTAGAAACTTTATTATCGCGTACTCGAACGATAAAAGTCAAAGAATCTAATCAACAGGAAATAGAAGCCCCTTCAAAAAAACGTAAGTTTAATATTAGCGATGACAATGACCAAACTAAAAAGGATCTACATCAGATTACAGAAATTGACGAACAGAAAACTGTTTCTAATATAGATATTGAAGATAAAAACATTGTAGAACAAAATGATACATCTCCTGATTCTATAGATGAAAAAACTAGTTCACGACATAAGGATAATGCTCAAATGGAAACTATTTCTACCAATGCCGGTTCAATATCTACAAATTTAATTACCACCGTGACATCTAATAGCTGTACAAATCAGTTGCGATGTTCTTTAACTAACATGTCGCGGCTTGAAATGTTGGAGAAGACCATTGTGGATTTACAAATGATCGTGCAATTACAACCGAAAAATAATTAGAGAGTTGCATGTTTCCGAACGATGCTTTTTATGACAACGTACAATATAGAGGACTGACTTCGCACATAAACGTGTGATTATTTGTGAAAATAAAATAAAAGTTCAGTTATATATCTCTTGCAACTAAGTGAAAGATTCTTAGTGCATCTGTATTTTGTAAGAAAAAAGATACGTGCATACATATATTTATATGTACGCGTGCGTGTGTGTATCAATCACAATTTACTTCTTGACTGAATAACAATCATCTGCCGACAAAACGTTCGTTAATGCTGTGAGATTAAATATCTCTTAGCAAAATGTATACTTTTTAACACGTAACAATGTAAACCGCCCAGTATTCAGGAATGAAAAGTGCAAGAAATCTTGTGACACTGTTGCAAAAGCTTTTAGGTCTACAATTGTCTTGCATTTCTACACTTCATCTCAAATTGGAAAAGGAAGACAGGGTTTTTTAACTTGTGAAAATAATGGAGTAGCAGTGTCCTTTTGCTTAACCTGGAAACTGTGTGTTTTTTAATATCTTTCATCTCTAAAAGATTTTCACAAAATTTTTTCATTTCATTATTGTAAGATAATATGCGCCATGTCTTTTCGTGGCTCTTTAAAAGTGTGTAACTAAATATCTAAGTTATTAAATAAGTACTACCTGACACATGTCGATGTGGATCTCCTAAATGTCTAAAATCTAACTTAATTATTTCATTTAACCATATAATTGATGTAAAGAGAAATATTCGATATAGTTTCTTTTTGTTTGTATTGTAAAATGTGTCGGTTGTATTATAAAGCAATGCATCTTTCTCTCTCTTGTGTGTCTGTAAAAAGTATTCGATTAATAAGAATGATTCTGGAAAGTATGGAACATGTAACAAAACTGCGCAATACAAAATATAAGACATGCTGTGAGTTTGTATATTTGTTTAAGTTGATGATCACAAACTCGTAACTAAATTTACTAAGATATTACGTTTTTCTTCTCATAAAATACATATTGATCAAGCCATGGAAGCATTATAACTTAAAGATTTTTTTCAAATAGTTCTATTTCTTCATACCTTTTCTTTCTTTTTCTTTTCTTTTTTTGCAAAAAATCTTATTAACATATATAATATCATTTCAAACTATTTCTTGTACATAGTATAAAATCTTATTATACTTTACATGTTTTTTACATTATATAAGCTTTCACATGTAATTATAACAAATACATTTAAAAAAGCTGTAATATTCATGAAATCTTGAATTGCTCTCTTTCTTAATAATAAAATAAAAATATCTCACGCATCATAAATGAACAGTTGTGATAATTCCTAAAATGCAACTTATGCAATATATCTATTTTTTATTTCAAATCTATCAGTTTGTAAAGAATTTATAACAAAAAAAGAAATTTTGGTGTATATTGATATTAAATATTTAAATATAAGTCTGTATAACTATTACACATCAAATTCAAATTAATTTAATTTGATAAAATTTATAGAATAATATTGATAATACAGTAAAATTGCAAAGAATCTTCTAATTTCTTTAGTTTATTTCATGAATTTGTTAGTTGAAGCATTTTTTAAAAAATACTTCAAGTATAAAAGTGTCAACATTTCAAAAAAAACATATTTATATATTTACATGTAGATCATGGCTTATCATAAATCTTCTACATTCTTACATTCAACATATTTGTGATAGAAAATAATGTGATGAGGATTGAACTAAGTATGTTCTTAGCTTCTGATAAGTTAAAGAATTTATAACATGTATTATCCCAATAGCCACGCACACATATTTCAAATACTTTTAAATATTCTATTAAACAAAAAAGGTGTCATTTTATAAAAAATCATACACATCACATAATAATTATCGATAAGAATTAAAAACAAAATAATTGAATGTAACTTATATGCGAACATAAATAAAAAAACATTTACATCTTATTTTTATTATCGAAGTTGCATAAATAACATATCTATGTTGTGACATATATTTCAAATATCTACATATACAAATTGGAGTGTCGAACTATCGTAATCAATCGCTTAAGCTGTAGAATTATTTGTTTAGAAAGCTGATTGAGACTGTATAAATATCTGAGACACATTTTACATAATTTTATCGATCTTCATAAAAACATTAGAACTCATCTTGTATTATTAAATTTATATCTTACTAAAATGTTTGTGTATTTATCATCATTAAGGTGTATAGAGTTTCTGAGCAAAAATAAATAAAGTCTTTTCATTTTAACATGCTTACTATCATAAACTTATAATCCTCTTAGAATTATAATAATCACCTTTTATCTTATTATTACTAAATTGTACAAAACAATTTATATACATTTCAAAAAATAAAAGTAAAGAGAAATTTAAAGAATTTTTTTCTTTTTATTACATAATTTGTTATATTGGATATATGAACAAAAATATATAATAATAAGAGATTTAATTCTACTCTATTTTTTTAATATAATTTTACGATCAAATCAAAGTAACGTGTATTATCAATATTTATTCTTCATACTTGCATATAGTTTTTATATTGAATATAAATACTTATATACTATTGTGTACTTTTGTCCAAATTGTCAGACTACTATATTGACATTTTCTTGTATGTATTATCTTTCTTTCTTTCTTTTTTTTTAACCTTTTCTCAAACAACACTATATTCAAATTATATTTTCTATTAAACTTATTCAATTCTTAAGGCTGTTTATCATTTTCTGCTCAAAGCGTGCGTGACTTTAGCGACAGGTATGGACAAAATATGAACTACGAATACGAGTGGGGAACGCTATCCCCGCCATACGTCCATTGTATCGATGTACAAACTTGTGATTATTCCCCTCTCCGCGTACATAACAACTGGTTTTGTAGGTAGAGTAAATAGTGTTAGTAAACTGTAAACTCATACTTTTCAGCCTCTTATATATATATATTTTCTTGATAGTCCCATGCATTTAACAGTGATCCGTGCTAGATACGACGTCGATACGCATTTGTTTCACGATAAATGCATAGAAAATAATAAATACAATATAATTAACACATATAAGAACTAATGTATAAATTTGCGACAAAAATAAGATTTCGTCCGATGTTTTCTTAAATATAATTATTGAATACTTATATTATTTTAATGCAAATTAAAACATGAGTTTATTTCCATACTACCTATGAGGTAGAACTCCCAGCACTTTTTTTCTTTTACGAGTTTCCCCTGTATGACTAGTTCACTCTATATTACTACTGATAACAATAATAATATAATATAATATAATATAATAATAATAATAATAATGTACTTAAATATAATTTATATATATTTAAACAATATGAAAATGAATACATTACGATTCTAAGATAAGATAAAGAGAAATGAAACGCACGAAAACAAAAAAAAATGTTTCATACTTGTCACCATAGGTCATTTGTATAAGACGTATTTATCGATAGGCGATCATGTTTCTAGTTATTAAGTTATTAAATTATAAAAAATATAACGATTTGTTTAGAATTCGTACGATAAACCATGACAAAATAACACATTTTTCCTTCTTTTGTTATCATAAATTACCATCATCATGCGTCATGATGTACATATTATAAATATAATCTTCTATTTGTTCTTATTACTATATTATTATATTACATACTATTGTTATTATAATAATAATAGTAGTAATAGCAATAATACGAAGTGAACTCCTACAAAGGAAAGCATAACAAAATAGCGCTAATAGAAAAATCTCGTAGGTAATGTGAAGATGAACTCGTGTTTTGATCTTTATTAAAAATAATATATAATATATATATTCACTAATTATTAATTTTGAAAAAATAATCGACAAATGTGTATACTTTGTATGCATTTGTCATCAAACAAAATTATACTGTTGCTGTATTCTATCTAGCATAGATCATTGCATTTACGTTAATCATCAGTAGAGGAAATAAATATAAGAGATTGAATAATAACACCTTACTATATTATCAAGTAAGGAAAAAAAAATTAATTAGTTCATTATTTTTGTTTACATCGATACAATAAAAAAAAAAAAAAAATCAATCTTTTAGCCTCGATTTCTGAATTACGAATTTAGATTAGAATTACTAATGTGCTACACATTACTTATAGAATGCCTATCTTTTTAGTCTATAAAATCTTAAACTACAATTTTGAACTACAAATTGTTCAAAAAGTGAAAAATATTAAGAAAATTCAGATCCATTGACATGAACGATTAGACATGTATTTTCTTATTTTTATCATAGTTTGTCCAAAGCTCATTAAAATGATCGAGTGAGTTACTGAAGTTTCTAAATGCGAGCGTCGTAAAACGCATTCTTTACGTTTGGAAACGTTTACAAAATCTGATATTGCTATTTACACACACGATATTACTAAGCAGCAATCTAAACTTTACGGGCATATATATGCAAGTGTGATATGAAAATCAGTAGTGGGGGTACAAGCTTCTTCTTTGTTGCAAATTTCGAGAGGCGCCACAGTACTAAACTTTTTTTGCGAAAAATATCGAAAACATCGTTTACGCCAGCGATATTAATAGATGTCATTTTTAACCGATTTTGATGAACAAGGTCTTATTTTAAAAACGAAGGTTTAATCCACCGATCCTACTTTTCGAGTTTTTGGAAAAGTTTTATATTTTTGAATAAACTCTTCTTGAATTATTATATCTTATTTTTGAAAAAATACAATTTGTTAACACGATTTTTTTCCAAGAAAATGAAGCTTTTTTAAAAATTTGGAAAGGAGGACCGGTGGATTAAACCTTCGTTTTTAAAAGGAGACCTTGTATATCAAAATCGGTTAAAAACTACATCTGTTCTTATCGCTGGCATAAACTATTATAAAGCCAAGAGTGACTGACTTAAATAAACTTTAAATCAAAGTCCTTTTTATCTTAGTCTCTCATCACATCTTATTTATCATTTTCTTCTCCATATCATCACATATATTCAACTGTTCAACATTCACCCATAACATCACAGTCTTTAGCATCTCTTTTTTATATATTAATATAAAATTTATTTTGTTATTAAAGAAATCTATAATTACAATGAAAAGATTAATAACTAATATAAAATTCAATTTACAGTATTCGTATAATCTTTTATTTTACTTTAATGTTCTATTATATACAAATTTCTGCAAATTTGTTTAATTTATTGAAATACTTTCTAAGCATAAATATGTGTGCAATCATTATTAAAAATATCAATTAAATCATATCATACTGTCATGGCTATATAATTTTTTATCCTTTCACAGATATTAAGTTTGATCATTATTCGTGGTCATTGGTTAAATCTAATCTAGATTGAAGTTCTGTAAGAAAAAACACTATCTTTCAATTTTTTCAATTGGAATGATATGATTAATTGAAAAATTAACGACTGAAAGATTGATTCAAATCAATTATAAATTTGAATGATAACCAATAATGCCATCAGAATCAAATACTTTCAATTTCACAAATATCCAAACATATCTGCGCATATTTATGGTAATAACCTCTTTATGAATTAATTTATTCAGCTATAAGTTATTCATTAATAATTTATTGCAACTATTTACATAAAACGTATTTTATTTCTTATTTATCTTAATATTGCCTATACATTTAAAAAAATCTTGTGTGTATATATATATATAATGTTAGGAAAATTGTAATAACAGTAAATAAACGTGGTCTTTTCAATTTATTATTTTAATGAACTTTAGGTTTTGCTGATTTTACTTTTTTTAACTTTTTCAGGCCATTTATATTTGTTTTTAAAAGATTCCAATATGCCTGCTGGAACTTATTAACGTCTTTGGAATGTATCTAAAATCCAAGAAAGTTAACAGTTTTCTTTACAGAGATTAAATTCATGATCTATATTTATATAATTTTAGAATTATACATACAATGGTTGAAATTTTTTTGCTGCGGAAGGTAGCTCGCACAAGACAAAGAAATTCACTTGGTGTTGATAATGGTGGTCTGCCCTTTCTAGGTACAGGTTTATTGTGTCCATTAACTATGATACAAAAATTATCAATTAAACAAGATGTATTTTGACATTATTTATGATATATAAGATGTTATATATGTAATAAATATTTTATATATACACACAAAAAGTTTTTACAAATAAATCTTTATTAAATTTCTAACTATATCATTTCATTTTTATTAACATTGATTTTAAAATATTATCTACATGTAAAAAGTTATTTAAATGATGATTAAACCAATCAAAAACAATTTCTTTGAAAGATAGTAATTATAGTGAAGAAAAGTAGATTATATTATTAAGAGAAATAAAATAAATTTACCTTTAAAAATACTTACACCTTTTAATAGTGAGCATTACAGACCCAGATAACCTTGATTTATCAAACAACCTTGTGAGCTCCACTAAGAACTGAAACATTATATTTACTTTTCTAATATTTATAACAAATAATTTAGATTTATTTAAGAAATTACCGCGTCATTTTCCAAAAAAACCATTTTGATTGTACAACCATATGCCTGTAGAATATGTCAAACCAGAGTTATTATCTATAGGTTATAATCTGTGTCATTTACAGACCTATACTTTACAGATTTCTATACAGACCTACTGCAAACCTAAAATAAATATATTATAGAGAAGTATCCTTCAATGAAAACTTTTGGCGGGAATTTTAAATCAAAGATCTTTAAAATTATTTCTATTTTTATTTTTTTGCAATAAATTTTTTTGCGTTAATTTCATCAAATAACTTTGAAATTATGAATAGAATTATTAAATAATTTAGTAAATAAAATAATGCATAAAGATACTACTTGCAATAAATCGAATATAGTTAATTGATCATAAAATGTTATTTTTATTTAAAAGTAATTAATTTTAGAAATTAAAAACATAGATTTAATTTGTTAATAGTACATTTATAAGAATGTTCCTATTTTTAAAAATATTTCAGCTTCTTTGCTTTTTGAAGGTTAGATTACTTTCAGTTGTATACATGTTATAGACTTCGTAGATCTACATCACTTTGTACCAGTGAGGATATTATAAGAATCTCCAAATATGGCAAAAAGGATATGATTTCATTTGGATATCTATTTGAAAAGTTTTACAAAGAAATTAATGTTAATTATATTTTGTACTAGCTTTTTTGTTTGTAAAACTTTACATATCTAGTAAAAAATGTATGTATATTTATATATTTACTTATCATATTATGAAAATATATAATTTATTTTAAACAAAGTTACACTCATATAAACTTATCAATTGTCAAACTATCTTGTATTTATTGAATCTAATTTTAATATGGAATTATTTACTAAATAATTTTTTATTGTAATTAATTTTGTTTATAAATATTTTCTAGGTTTAAATATATAATAATTTTTTTAATAATAATTACTCTAATATTGGCTGAAGATTATTATGATCTTCTTGGAATAAGTAGGATTGCGGATCAAAGAGAAATCCGAAAGGCTTTCAAAACAATTGCAGTTACTCAACATCCTGATAAAAATAAAGTAAACTAACAATTTTTCATTAGGAAGATTATAATTATATTACAAGATATACAATAAGATATTATTATTATATTTTAGGATGATCCAAAAGCACACGAAAAGTTTATTAGATTAACAACAGCTTATGAAGTATTAAAAGACCCAGAATTAAGAAAAAAATATGATCTTTATGGAGAAAAAGGACTTGAGAATATCAATACAAGGCCAAATTATCATTCTTGGAATTATTATAAATACAATTTTGGAATTTATGATGATGATCCACAAGTTGTGACTCTTAACAAAAACGATTATTGTAAGTCATAAAATGTATTTGAATTTTATATATATCTGTAGTATAGATATTACTTTAACACTAATCGTACCAGATCCGGTCAAATGACCAGTTCAACATTTAATTATAAATTGTACATTTATTGTTATTTTTTCCGTTCATCATTAACTTTCTGTAAATTCTTAATTTTAGAGATTAATTCTCTGATTAATCAATTTCTTACCTGTTTTTTTTTCTTTTACTTTTCTTTTTTTCTATTGAGAAAAATTTATCGCCTGACTTGCTTGCCATGATCGGTCATTTGACCGGTGTACAAATTTGTATTATTCTATAAATTTTTCTTGGGATCTTATCTTTGAACTTAAATATCATAACTATAGATAGTTGTATACATTTTGACACAATATTTCTCCAATTTAATAAAAAAACATAATGAAGCGAAAATCTAAAAACCAACAAATTTACTCTGATTTCACATATATGGAACAGATTTATTAAGAATAGTCAAAATAGTTATAAACCCAATTCGAATTTGACTATTGATGAGCAACTATTCTTTATAAAAATGAGATATAAATTTACACAGTACATACTAAGTAAGCCTGATAAATTTAGCATCAGTTTTTGGCTCAGATGCCAACAGTAAATACATTATAAACGATTTTCCATATTTGGGAAAAGAAAAAATCCGATCATTGTCAATACTACTTGGTGAATTTGTTGTCCTCAAACTAGTTGATATTGGAGACATGTTACGACGGATAATTTTTTCACGAGTGCATCATTGATAACAAAATTATTGGCAAAATGAACATTACTTGAGACTATTTAAAGTAACAGAAAAGAATTGTCCGAGCTAATGAAATCAGCAAAAGACAAAATGGAATGTTTCTTAACAGTACTTTATAAATTAAATAATTGTACTCTAACAATTTATAAATCCAAATCAAGTATAAAAGTTGCAATACTAAGTTTGAAGCATAAAAGTGTAAAAATCAATAACAACAGAAACCGAATACCTGAGACAATTGCGTATTATAATAAAATCAAATTCGGCATCGATATCACCGATCAAATAGCAAGAAAGTACAGTGTCAAATCAAAATCTTATAGATACCCTGTGCAAATTTTTTTTAATATTCTTGATTTGAGCGGTATCAATGCATGGATCCTTTATAATTAAACAAGTGGACAAAATATATCCAGACAACAATTTTTATTAAATAAGAAAAAAGCTTGTCGAAGATTATCACGAATTTCTCCAAAAAGAAAAGGAAAACATATAAGGAACATCAAGTGGTCAATGTAATATTTCGCATTCGCGAAAAACATGCCACATACAATTGTGCAAGGAATATAAATCTTGTATGATCTGTAAAAGATGTGGTAAATGTATGAAGGAGAATCCTATCATCTATAAAAAGTGCAATTAAAAGATTAAAAGCATCTTTCATTTATTTCTAAGTAAAGTAAAGACTACCCCTATGATCTTCTGTTTGTTATTTATGATACATATAAAAATGAAAATACATGAAAAATATTTTATTATTATTTAAAAGTTACGTTCTATGCATTACTTCTTAGAATACATTGATAATTCCAGCTGAAAAAAACATTTATTCTGTAACCGGTCATTTTTGAACCGGTCATGTGTAAGAATAGGTATATATGAAATGCTGGTATGGTTAGTGTTAATAAAATGAAGATTCTTATAATTTTTTTAATTTTGTACAGTTGAAAATGTATTGAATTCGGATAAAATGTGGTTGGTGAATTTTTATTCGCCGATGTGTAGCTTTTGCCATCATTTAGCACCAATGTGGCGAAAGATAGCTGAAGAACTTGAAGGAGTTATAAAAGTAGGAGCAGTTAATTGTGAAGATGATTTTCAACTTTGTCATCAAATTGGAATAGCAGCTTATCCTTCTTTATTTTATATTGCAAAGGTACTTATTTTACGTTATATTTAAACTAGTCATAATTTAATTTTTGCATTACGTTTATCGTGCTAAAATATATTATAATTCCAGAATTCAACAAATGGGAAATTATATACAGGAGAAAGAACGCACGAAGCAATAATAGATTTTGTATTAAATAAGTTGGATATTAATATTCCTGAGATAAGTTTATCAGATTGGAAACTTTTTATAAAAGATAATGAACTTATTAAAAAACCCACACTTGTATTTACTTACAAAAATAACAAAGAATGTTTGACATCTAACGATCTTCTTAAAGTTGGTGCTATTTTTGTAAGTACATTTAATATGAAATAATTAATATATGTTAATTATAATTAATGATATATATCATTTAATGCATAGTAATATATATATTATGATTATTACAGGATAAAACATTAAATATTCGACTACTTCGTTGCAAGAAAAATGAATGCAATGATATTTCTGATAACACTTGTGCGATCCTTTTGCCAATAAAAAATGAAAAAACCTGGCTACCAATATTATTTGAGAATGTAGATAATATAAAAGATTTAGTAGAAAAAGTTTTAGAACAATTACCGGAACCAAAGAGTCTTAGTGACGATGAATTTGAGGTAATAAAATGTTACTTCATAATATGATTTATAAAAAACAAATTCATATTCAATATAATTTTATGTAATAAATCTTTAATTTCGATTTATATATAGGAAATAAGAAGACATCTTAGAAAAAAGCCAGGAATGGGTTGGCTCATATGTTTTTATATAGGTCATTCAACTGAATTAGATTTAATATTAAAGAAACTCCCTAACATTATTAATACTATTAATCTAGGTATCATTCCATATACATCTATTGTTTTATATTTCATATCTCAATTCAATATTTTTCAACTGATTTAAGATTTATTTCTTATTTATAAATCATAGGTAAAATTAATTGTGGAAAGTATGGACATTTTTGCAATATATTAAATATAAACCGGTATCCAATGTGGGGTGTTCTTAAGTCTGGAGGAGCATTTGAATTAAGTCATGGAAAAAATACAATTCATGATATCGCGAAATTTACTACAAGTAGTATTAAAGCTGAAAATCTATGGGCTTTATCTGCCGATAAAGTATTATCTATATTACAAAGAAATAATGGTAAATTATATTTAAAATTAAACAGGAATAGAATGCATATTTATACTTCTATTCTTTTAATCTTTTATCTTTTTATTTTAGTTAAAGAAGTTTGGTTTCTTGATTGGTATGCACCATGGTGTCCTCCATGTATGCAGTTTTTATCAGAACTTCGTAAGGCATCTATGCAATTCAATACATCAGTAGTACATTTTGGTACGATTGATTGCACTGTACATTCTACAATTTGTCGACAATACAACATACGTTCTTATCCAACTGCGATGCTTATAAATGGAAGTAAAACATATCAATTTACAGCACAAAAAACATCAGCTAATATAATACAATTTATAAATGACATACAAAATCCATCAGGTAATTAAGAGGTATAAAATTTATAATATATTATGTAATTGAATATCCACATCTTTAATTTAATTATTTTTATATAGTTATACAAATATCTGCTAAGAATTTTCATCAATATCTTGACAAAGAAAAAGATAAGACATTATGGGTAATTGATTATTTTGTTGGATGGTGTGCACCTTGTCAACATTTAGCATCAGAATGGACTGCTGTTGCTAAAGTTTTGCGTATTCTACCTTTTGTAAAAATAGGCAGTATTGATTGTGAGTCAGAAAATGCTTTATGCAGGTCACAAGAAGTTGGAAGCTATCCTACTATACGATTGTATCCAAGAGAACGCAAACATTTAAATAAAGCAATGTAAGTGTAAACAACGGCATTCTGATATTTTATAATATATTCATTTTGTATTTTAAAAATTATAATCAACAGTAACAAATAATAAATATCTTAATTTTAGAAAATACGATGGATCACATAACATGTTGCACATATTAAAATGGATATCTAAATATTTTCCAACAAAGGTGTATGATTTAGATCCAACCAGTTTACGAAAGAAAGTTTTTTCTGGAAAGAATGTGTGGCTTGTAGATTTTTTTGCACCTTGGTGTGATCATTGTCAAACATTAGATCCACATATTTCAATTGCTGCACAGGTATTGATATATCATTACGTTTGTGCATATAATATTATATTATATTATTATTTTGTATCGTATTGTTTATTAATTATCATTTCAAAAATTATGAAATATATTTATTTCAATAAATATGAAATATGGATATGAAGGCTAATTTTCAAAAATGTATTTTTGTTCCAGTTATTTAACAACAGGGTATATTTTGGACGACTTAATTGCAATCTTTATCCGACACAGTGTTCACAAGCAGCCGTGAAAGCGTATCCAACATTAATTATTTACGATCGAAAGTATGACATAAAGGATATTGACAAGGGTTTTAAAATTACGGCAATATCATCTGAAATGATAAAAGAAAAAGTATTAAATTTTTTAAATTCTAACAATAAAAATAAACATGATGAATTATAACGATAAATAATGTATACAATATAAACAATGCGTAATTGATAAAAAATTAAGTTATATCAAGATAAATTGACAAAAAGTGTATAGTTTTTTAAATAACAATAATATTTTCAATCATTGTAAACCAACGTAAGCAATATATATACGTATATATAGTATATGTTTTTATATGTATATATTTAATATGGGTATTTTATAATTGTATACATGTATATGTGTATATAATTTAATTTTTACTGCACTATTTACAGTGCAATCCAACTTCCTTGTATATGAAATACTCGTATATTTTACACACACACGCATACACACACGCGCGCGCGCGTTTATTTGATATATATCTTTACTGTGATATTTCTTAAATTGTTTTTACAGAAATATATACTGTAATATTATATTAGTCTTTTCTTTCGTAAATAATGTTTTATTAATTTTATTATACAGGTTATATGTTGTGATAGATAATACAATCAAAAACAAAGTATCTCTTCACAAAGAAACGAATCAAAAATATAGAATAAATGTTTTTTCAAACAATTATAATAACAAATACGTTACTACATAGCTTTACTAATATTGATTATTATAATTTAATATTAGGAATAGTTCATGTTTTACCAAAATGAAATCTATTGACATAATTAAAATAAATTTATAAGATAAAGGAAACAGGAGAAAAAATATTTTTTAATGAAAGCAAACAATAATTTTGTCAATATATAAATGTATGAATATATATATATATATATACCATATATGCAGGATAACATATACATATCTTTTATATAATTTTATTTAGATAATCCACATACTTTTATATAGTGACTTTACTTATATTTTGTACAGTGCTGTTCATTGGACACTAAATACATATATAAGATTTATATAAGGATAGACACATTAATAATATTTACAAAAGTGAATATTCAAATGGAAAATAAGACACTTTCGGCGGTCGAGTATAACAATTTTTTTTTAAATCCATATATTTTTCTAAATCGTATAAATTTATTTTTTTAACTAATTGGCAAAAAGTTAGCCAATATAATAAAGATATTTTTAAATTTTATTGTATCAAACTTAAGATTTATCTGAACGATGAAATTGGACACATCTTATATATGGAATGTGTTCTAAAAATATTTAATAATTATTCTATTTTTTATATTCTGATTAGAAATTATATATTTTTAGTTTGAGTCATGTTTTATGTGTTCATTGTAATAAATCTATTCAATTGCTATGTTATACTTATATATCACAAAAATTATAAAACGTGTAGGCAGTGTAAGTATAAGAACACCAACCTGTGTATATATATATATATGTGTGTGTATATATATATATATATACAAGCTTTGAATATTAAAATATAAATAAAAGAAAAACAATATTTTGTTTTTTAATTTAATCAACCAATTTTAAATAATTCAATTAAAATGAGAAATGATATAAATAATTATTCCATGAATAAACCACATTTTTTTTACTGATTTTTACAGTCTTAATGTCATATCTTTGGTTGGTGTGGTAAAACACAAATTTATGTTTAACTATACATATCAATAAATGATAATGGATAAAATGCATTAAGGTAATCTGTTAATATAATTTTATAAAATCTTTTTATATATATTATAGTCTATTTGTTTCTAAACCTTGTGATTTAATCAAATATAAATAAAGTAAAAAGTAACACAATTATTTGGCCAATGTATAATCAAATTTTATGGAAACATTAAGTTAAAGTGTTTTAGCATTCAAAATATGTGCAGTGTAAAATATGAGTAAATACAGATAAATGCATAAATATATAAATAATAAGTGAATGGCAATAGCAAGTTATATAGTTTTATAAAAGAAATTTATAGAGAAACTGCTATTATCTGCTACAAATAGTGATTATATTTATGATTAGCTAAGTAGTATTGATATACCACATTAAATATATCTATAAATAGTAACTCATAAGAGGAAATGTTTAAGAATTTTTATATTTTTCTATATATATAGACTACTTAAAATCTTCATATGTATTATTTAATAGCAATAGATGTTTGGTCAGTTTGCTTCTTTTTATTACAGTATGTTCTTGATTATCCAAATAAATGTATATATATGTGTATATAACAATTATTAAAGAAATATTATGCGCATAAGTAATTCTTGCTCTTACGAATTAATATTATCAGAGAAAATTTTTTTTAAGTAAAATGTAGTTAAAAATACGAAAAGTTGTTTTTTACATAAATGCATGGATAAACAAGACTGTACTGTATATCATATTTCATTTCTTTTGATTACTGTTTTTTCTATACTTGCACAAGATGTTTTTAAAATACATTACTTAAATTTAAAAGTATTCAGAACTTGAACAGTGTATTATGTGTATTAAAAATTAATTTTGAATAGATCTTTAAAAATTCTATTTAATTTTCTAGCATTTGTTTAAAAAAAAGGATCTTATTTTTTTTATAAATAACAAATTTTAAGAAGGTACGCATGATTTTACTATTTAAATGTTCTCAAGAAATTATAGCATAATCGACAGAAAATTTTAAAAACATTGTGTTATTAATACAGTAATACAAAAATTTTCAAAATATTAATAACAATAGTGTAGAAATTTTATTTTGTGTTGTTTTTATAAGCACATGTGCGTGTTTGTGTATAATAAATATAATTTCATATAATATAACAATATATAAAAATATACACATAAGATAGCATATTTCACATAATGTGACAATGCTACTGATATTTCTAAATCATTTGCTATTTATCATAACACTTTATATTATTATGCATCCCAATATACCTATATGATTATAAGACTATTAATACAGCGTTTACAAATTTATGTTTTTAAATAAGATTGTAATATTGTTATATTATTAATGATGTATCAAAATTTCTGGATTGCACTATCATTTGTAAAAATTAAATATAATTGAACATGGCTTGTCATTTTCTTTATATAATATATATACATTTTACTTTCATTATGATTATGTTATGAGATTTTCTTTACTTTAATCTGAGAAATCATTTAAATAATATTCTTCTTTATATTGGTATTTTTACAAAAAGAATTTATTACTTCTATTTACCTTCAGTCCATACTGAAAATCTCAATTATTAGATATTATGCCAAATATTTACCATTTACAATTAAGCTCTGTATCGCACATCTTCTTTTTACAAGTATATAAATATTCTTTATAACCATTGAGAAGCAAGCACAATAATCTGTAATTATTCATTAAAATAAATGTTAACATTTAAAATTAAATGAAATATTTAATTATAAATATTTATAATACATACCAGTAAAGTGCTGTATATAATTTGATCATAATTTAAATATCTCGTTTCGAAGGTGGTATTAAATGATCAGGAAGTTCTGCTGGAAGATCATAACCTTCAAGTTTAACATTAATTAAATGCATAGCCAAGGCAAATTCATCTGAGTCTAAAAGGCCATCTTTATCAATATCAGATAATTTCCAGATTTTTCCTAACATACTGTTTGGCAATTTGGATTTTATCATTTCAGATTTTGCAGCTATAAATAAAATTTAATGTAAATAAATATTGAATTAATGAAATATTGAGTAATTCCACACACACATATACATATATACACATCATATAAGTACGCAGGACACACAACACATGTTGTGTATAAGATTATAAAAAAGATTAAATTTATTAACTTCCATGAATTAAAATTACACACACACACACACACACACACACACACACACACACACACACACACACACACACACACACACACACACACACACACACACACACACACACACACACACACACCGTCTCTCCAAAAAGTTCCGAGACGGGATTAAAAAAAAAAAAAATAGAAAAACGTTAAGATGGTGGTTTCAATGGTTCAGGTGTTCTACATAGTATTCTCCCATTTGAGTACAATGCACAGAACGCTCGTACAACCATGTGAAACTGTTAGAAAAGTTCTTCTTTGGGATGTTATTTAATTCGCGTGTCACGGATTTTTTCTTGCTACACGACAATGCGACTGCTCACATGGCTACAGTGTAGTAGTTTTTAGAAAAAATAAGTGCCAGTTTTCAACCACCCTCTATATTCACTCGATTTGATGTCGAGTGACTTTTTTTTATTCCCCAAAATAAAAATTCACATAAAGGATCAACCCTTTGACGACATAATCGACATTTAAATTACTGTGATACGCGAGTTGAACACATCTCAAAGAAGGACTTTTTTGATAGTTTCACATGGTTGTATAAGCATTCTGTGCATTGTATTTAAGTGGAGGAAGACTATATAGAACACCTGAATCATTGAAACCATCATCTTAACGTTTTTCTATTTTTTATTAATCCAATCTCGGAACTTTCCTGATAGACAGGGTGTATATATATATATATATATATATATATATATATGTAATAGAAAATTCAGTTTAATTTCTAGAAACAATTAGCCAATCAATTCTAAAATTATATAAGGAAGCGTGCTTGGACCTATTTGGTACCTTTTCCTTTTTCTTTTTTTGTTTATAAATTTGACCCATACTGATATTAGTATATAAAATAAACATAAAAACTAACTGTTACTTTACCTGCTCCTGTAATCTTTCCATCAGTTGGACCAAGCGTTTCAAAAATACTATCGTATTTGTATCTATCTTTATTAACAATCCATTCAGGTTCACCTGCACCAGCATCGATACCTTCACCTCTTTTGTATCCAAATGGACTAATTTGATCTTCTACACCTTCAAATGCACCACCTGTACATATTAAATGTTTATGTTAGAGATAGCTAATGCTGTCTCTAATATTTAATGTTATTTTAAATTACAAGTATTTTTTTCTTTGATCTCTCAATCTTTCATTGAAAATAAGTATCCTAGTATAGATAATTTTATTTTTAATTTACTTATAAAATTATATCACGAACATTAAATTCTTTTATACTTTTATAGATGATTCATGAAAATGAAAAAAAATGAAGATAAGATATGAAATAAAGTAATCTCCTATTTCTAGTATTAATATGACCATATGACTTATTCTTTTACTTTAATTAAATAATTATATATAAAAAATGGCTTCTGTTTTGAATTTCTAATTTTATCAATTTTTGTTTAATTTTGTTTTTAATGAAATATTTCTTTACTAGATATCAATGTATACCTTTTATTAATGGTTCTGACATGGCAGTTACTTCTTCATGTGGTATCATAGCCATTAATTTTGCAATGTCTTCTGCAAGCATTTTATCTACTACTTCCAATAGTTTGATTTTTATTGGGTTAAATTTACTAAAGTCATGATGCATTAAACATTCCTGCATTTTTCGAAGGTCTGGGAAGTCTCCAGGAGAAATTTGTTGTTCTCTTTGGATTTGATCATAAATTTGACCTAAATTTTTAATAAGTTCTTTTTTTTTGGAATCTTTACCAAACATACTTGGCATATCCTTTCTCAATGCACTGATTATATATGCATGCACCTATAATTCAAAAAAGATATTGAGTCTAGTAAGGCTATCTTTAAAAAAATATATCTTTATAGAATTAAATGAAACATCATTCTTCACCTTTGCTAAACGAGCTCGTTTTATTAAATCATTAAGTTTTCTTAATGCTGCATTTCTTGGTAATGATTGCATATCTCTAAATAAATCTTGTTCTTCATCTTCAAATAATCTGAGAAAAAAGACTTAAAATAAATAACCTAATAAGATAAATAAAATCAATAAGATAAAATAGAAGATTTTACCGTCTATTAACATCATATCTTAGCGGTTGATCCCAAAATGAACCAATATAAACTCTAGCAACTTCTGGAGTTTGCAATACTTTTCCTAAAGACCACATAAGTGCACCATATACTCTCATTAATTGTTGATGATCTATCATATCTGCTTTATTAAGAACTATTCTAATTTTATCATCGTGGCCTCTTAGTGCTTCTATAGATCTTCTAAATTCATCAGAAATATCGAGTTTATGTGCATCGAATAATAATATGATTCTGTCTACTCTTTCTGCAAACCATTCTAAGACGCCAGTGAAATCATAACCTCTATCTACCTGTAAATATAATTAAAAAAAAAAATGCAATATACATTCATTAAGACTATCATATTAAGAAATTATTTTTTATACAAAGATACATACTCGTTGTTTCTCCCCCGAAAGAATTCCAGGTGTATCAACTATAGATATTCCTTTAAGAACTGGAGATGCAACGGTAGAACATTGAAATCTATTAAGGAATGCATTACCGAATTTGGAAAGTGGTCGAAATTGTTTATTTGGATCCACAACTAAAGCATTTCCAGGAATAACACCTTCCTTTTCATCGTACATAACAGCAATGAAGCGATCTGTTGTAGGTTCAGGGCCAATTCTTATTCCAGGAAAATCACGTTCTAATAAATACTTAATAAATGTAGTTTTTCCAGTAGAATATTGTCCTACTAAAAGGATCATAGGTTTTGCATCGAAATCTGGATCATCCAATTGAGGCGAATGGAAGTCATGAAATTGATAATGTTGTTCCAAGGGTAACAATTTAGCTTTGTAGATCTTTTTAAGACCTTCAGTAACATTCTCAAAGAGATCTTGTTTGCCATTTTCATCTCGACTGAGCCAACTGAACATATTGACAATTCACAATATATCCTGAAATAATATCATATTATTTCTTTTTAATATCAATGCTATCGAAACTATAAGTTATTGATCAATAATGATATAAAATTTGCAAGGTTGTATTAGATATTTTTAATGTTTGAAAAATTAATTAAGAAGTTTAATAAATATTTGTTATATATAACAATGAGTACAATGAACACGTAGGTGAAAGCGAAGACAAGAAATTTTCATGAGAACGAATCGGTTAATTATGAATATAGAGAAAGCAATGGGAACTAACCTGTCTTATGTTTTGTTAGTCGTACACGTACCGACGATCTTAAATCGATCGATGCAAACAAATGGTCGTCCTTCTACTACCAAAAAAGATTTAACTATTAATGTTATATTATATATGTATACTATTTTCCAACGTACTTTTGCTTTCGACGTTTCTTTTACACGATCTTGAGTACCGAACAATGAGATTTTGATAGATTAAAAATGATATTGATAATTTTTGGCTTATCCTATTTTAACGAGATATTTAACGTTCATAGAACCACGATAACGATTCATAAACGATGAACAGGCGAGCTTTCTGATAATGACGCGATATACCGAGCTGTTTCCCCGTATTAAAACGTACAGACACAATGGTGAAGTGACGACGTGTCGTTCTCGTATGCACCAGCGCAAAGTCACTACTAAGTGACAAGATCCAAATATATATATATATATATGTGTGCGTATATACATACATATATATATACATATATATATATATATAACAAGTATCGAGATGAGATTGTATAGCGTCTATAAAGGAATAAGAAGCGAACGAACAACAAATATTGCGATTACATTTAAATGTTACATTTTATAAAACGTTCGTACATTATTCTGTTTTCAATTAATAATAATAATAATAAATATTAATTAACAATATTGATAATCGAAGAAAAAGAAGTTTCTTCTATGAAAAATTTATAGACAACACTGCTGCTTTAGATTAAATTTCTATTGGACATTAAACTCTCCTTTAAATTAAATTACACGTGCAATCCATTATTTCATTTTTCTTTTTATGTATTGCTCTATTTTATTACGAATATTTATTAACGATTTATATTCTATTATTTTATAATCATTTATTTGAATTTTGTAAATATTTATTAAAAAGTCTTTTATCTATTTAAAATAATTCATGCGTTATTAAAAAGTGTTATAAAATGGCGCATAACTGATATTTTTTACGAATATTTATCAATTTGATTTTTCTTGCATTATTCTATAATCGTTGACATCAATTTTGTAAACATTTCTTAGAAAAAAAACTTTTTACATATTTTGAATAATTTACGTATTAAAAAATATTTTGAAGTACGGCCCGAAGATGACTAATTTAAAAAAAAATAGTATTAAATTCTATAACTTAAATAATTGATAAATTGATAAAATTTTTTGTTAGTGTCAATAATCTTTTTCTCTTTTTATTATACCACGAATATCTATTATTACGAGGTCAAAGTTAAATACATTAAAGAGCCTAGTAGAAACGTCTTCATTTACAAAAGATCTGTATAATGTCAAAGGTCAGTCGGTCAATCGCAAATCTGTCTTTAAGAAACATTTATTCTTAAATGATTTTATCACAAGTGTTTTAAAAATGTTTCTTTTATGATCATCAGTGAAACTCTGAACAGAATTATTCTCTTTTGTTGTGTGCGTGTATGTGTGTGTATACTGTATGTATGCTGTTTGTATGTATATAGTATATAAATATAAAACAAATAGTTCTAATAGTATGAATTTGTTTATCTTAAGCTAAAATAAATATATATGCAATTGAATGAAATGATGAAAATAATGAAATATTCAAATAAGTAAATTCAATAAATATATCTACGATAAATAAATAAATCCAATAATGAAATAAATGAAAGATATATCCAGTAACATTAATTTATTATATATTTTATCTATTATTAAAGTAAGAACATCTATCTACAATCTCCACGGGCTTTTATTAATATCATTAAGCTCATTATTAACCTATTGAAAAGAAGAATTGGTGAATAATTCTTTACTAAAAGGATCCACCGATTAGGGCCTTTCAAGAAAGTTATCTATCTCGTCAAAGAAAGGAGAGAGAGAGAGAGAGAGAGAGAGAGAGAGAGAGAGAGAGAGAGAGAGAGAGAGAGAGAGAGAACTATAGAAGAGACATAAACCTTCTTGTACGTCTTACGTTATGTATTCTGATAAAACAATTATTTTGGAATGTGCAACGCAGTTTTCATGAATAAAAACGATATCTAATTTCAATGAAATATCGTAACAGATGTTTGTACAAAGACGAATTCAAAGTTTGATAGACAGTACTTTGACGAATGGGAGCTCTCGCACTTGCACTATAATCCTTGGTGTTATTACGCAATGATATATGCAAGCGATTCAGTGTCATTCGTTGCGTAAGTAAAGCGGACACATCCTGGTTAAACGATCTTGTGTCAATTTACCGGTTTTAACGAGATTATCTATTAAAGTTGGAGTTATTTTAAGCATTCGTTAGATGTAAAGATAATGTATCAATGTTTCGTTTTTTTTTCTTTTTTTAATGAGAAAGTCTGTACTACAAATCGACTTTCATCTAAAAACGATATTTATACACAATATTATACAATTGATTACATAAATGTATTGTACGATTTTACTGAATGTATCTTATATCAAATAATTATTTAAATATATTTATATAAAATACTTATATTAACAGTATTAGTCTTACAATACAGTGATCAAATTCAAAAATTTTTAATATATGAAAAAAAAGAATAGAAATCATCTTTAAATTCAAGATCTTTTATATTCAAGATCTTCTTTTATATTAATCTAGAGATTATAAATATCAATCAAATGAATATGAATCGGTGTGAATTTTTAAAATATTCATAAAATACATTCATTGTCCCAATCAACAGGTATTACGTCTTTCCATACATTCAATAAGTTTGACAATAAACAGGGTTTCTCGCAATTAGGTATATTCAAAGAATGCGGCTCGATCGATTTCGTACTATTCAAATAAGACACCTATGAAAATAAACGACAAATCTTTGTATTATTTTGTTTCGAATTGTTTTAAAAAAATAATAAAATAAAATACGACGAAAGAAAAGTCACCTTTACTTCTTGCTCCTTGTCAGAATATGAATGAAGTTCAAAAATGATCATAGCCCCATATTCTGGAAGAAATAATTCATTCGTGAATCCCATAGTTCTTAAAAGATTTACCAAAGTTACATCGTGAACAGAATAGAAGTATGCTTTTTTCGAATCTTTTTTAATTTGCGATTCTTGCATTTGATTTACAATTTGTTTTAATAAAGGTCCTAGAAAAAGAAGATATTAATAATTAATTATTTGTGCATATGATAAATATTCGTGATCGATGTTCAATTTATGAAATTACCTCCGTGCAAACGTCGTAGCAAAGTGTTGCTTGTGAGTAAAGTCAAAGCACGAGCTGCGATGGTTTTCATTTCGTCGTTATAATATTTTTTCGTCCATTTTGGAAGTACTAAGCCGTGTTTACTTTGGATATAAAGTATATTATACAAAAACTCTATATCTGTAATAGTTTTCACTGGCTGCTGAGTATGCATTGTTAATTCCTTGTAATAATTTTCCAATTTCCCATCAGATTTTATCGATTCGTTGACATATGCTTCTTCTAATGCTTGTTTTAATTTTGGACAAGGAGCTTTAACCACTATTACCTATTGTAATAATTTATTGATTGATCTGAGTCATTCGATCGGTAAATGATGATTCTAATTAAAAATAACATGATACGATTGAAAACCGGGAAGTACAGATACAATCTTTTCTTATCTTTATTAATTAAAAACATTATGAAAGCTTGAATTAACTTGTATTATAAGATAAACTTATTAATTAGTATGTTTAATTCCCCCCTTTCTTTTACATTTAGTTTTATTAACATATATAATAAGAACGATAAGATATACCTTATCCATATTTCTAGGTACTGTATGCACTGGAATTGGACGCCATTTTAAATTAGATACAAATATTTGATCAGTTGTTGGTGGATATAATCCAGCAAGTAGTGCTTGCGCCGACATAATACAACGATCGGAATCACTGCTGCGTATAAATGAAGTCATACTATTAAATTTCAAATCGACTATGGAATTATATCTTTTACGAATTTTTTTTCCAATAAAGTAAAGTTGACGCATTCCTTTCTGAAATCAAATATATTTCAATACGTCAAGCGTATTTTAATATGCAATGATGTGTAAAGACATGTGTATTTTATAATATTTCAGCTGTACTTCAAAGAAACATCAGCTGTGCTTGTTCATTATAATTCGCTGATATAAGATAACACGGTTGGACTTTAAATGTTGAACTTTTTATTGTGATGTTAAAGCATTGAGATGAAAGAAAAAAATAAATAAAAAAGCGAGAAAAGAAACAGGAATTCATTGATTTTACCGTTGTAAGAGCACCCCAACCGCCAGGCCATGAGTAATTTTTATATGGATCCGTAGGATAAGTTCTTAATGGAGTTCTATCGCCATGTCGGAAAAGCTATAAAAAGAAAAATAAATTTAATATGGATCATGCGTGAGGATAATTGAAATCGTTTGAACCGATTGAATCTAATAATATATGATATAATACGTACGTCTGTGTCAACATTGAAAAAATACTTACAAATGTCACCTGTTGTATAGTATTGTCCTTGAGGGATGATGCAAACGCTGTATATGCGAAAAGTATCGTACCGATAATTAAAACGAGGAATACGAGAGTCGCGCAAATTCCACGCTGTTGAACGTGGCATGATCTCCTATAAGATACTTTCTTTTGATCCATATTTCTACAAATTCAAAAATGATCGAAATAATGGAGTTATAGTAACTTAATATAATAATTAGATATAATAATATAAAGATTGACATAATGATTATAAAACTTTAAGATATATAAGCCGATGATTATTAAAGTATATATATAATTGTATAACATAGATCTTTCGTTTTAATATATTTTTTTTTGTATATATTTGTATATAACATTATTAAAAATTATTTGTCTATAATGACAAACGTAGGAAAAATAGATATAGTTTATTATTGAAAAATAATTATTTTATCTTATTTGAAAATTTTATGAATAGCGCGTGACAAAATTTGTTTCTTAATATTTTAAATGACAATTAGATCATTTTCGTAATCATGTCAGTTCATATATTTAAAATCGATGCATGAAATCGCGCGCGGAATGATTCGAAATTAGTATTAATACGTGTTTTCATGGACGTTGTAAGCGTCCATGTTTTTATCATAAGTATGCTTTTGAATTTAAATGAATCGAAATGAGTCTTCATTTTCATTTCTTTCGATTGATTGAATAATATGCGAAGTATAATAATAATATAAATGATATATACATTATTATTATATTATTACGATTAAGATTATTATTAAGATACCTTCGTGTCAAATAGATTATGTCATATGTTAAAATTAATAGAAATTTACTTTTTTTGAGAGTAATTTTGCGATTGACTATTTGAAAAGATGGTTGGAATAATTTGAAAAAAAAAAAAAAACAGGAAAAAGAAACAGTGAAAGGGAAAGAATGATAGCTTATCAGTTGTAGGCATGTTCGTTTATGTAGTACATTTAAAATGTTTAAATGTTTGATATGCGGTACTTTACTCGAAGCGATAGTACTGTTAAGATATTAAAAACGGTTATTTTAAAGATAGCATATGAACAATATAGCTCGCTGTCTACAATTTACCTTTTGTGTTAATTGCCTCGTTTTTCTTGCATATTTTAGAAAATTTTAAAATTTATTAGAAAAATTATCTAAGACTCGGGCAATGATGAACAATGTCTTGTTTATTCTTAACAAGCGTTCAACGAATTTTCACAGTCAAATAATATCGATGATAATATATGACCCTTAAGAGAAAGTTTAAGATCATCAAGGATGTAAACGGGACTGTCAACAATTAATATTTTAATCCTCTTTTTTTCTTTTTTTAAGATTTTACTTATATCTTTATATATGAATGTAGATCTATTCAATAGTTTAGTTTTATAGTATTAACGCTGCGAGGGTGGGTGAACAATCGTTCGCGAGTTCCTCTCGAGAGTATTTCTCGTTAGTGAACGGATAATGCATTTGAGAGTGAATTCAACTGTCCGAGAGCGATTTATATGCTGTATTTCAAGTGAAAGTAAAAGAATGTTACTATCGGAGAGCTTTTTCGAAGCGCGAAATTTGAATTAGTCTCGTATTTTGAAAGTAACTATCGGAGAGTGTGTACCGGGATAAAAATCTTCGAATTATCTTCGAATTATATGCAATAAACATATGAAATAAATATATGAAATATATAAAATAAATTGAACGTTTAACAGATGAATTGAAATGTTATTTCACGTTTTTTGCAAAACGAATAGCAAAACGGGTAAATGTAACAAACAGGTATAAATATATCTTTTTCAATGGACAGGATTCTGAGAGTTATATCTGATAATAAGTTTTCTGCAAAATTGTTAGTATCTATTTGAAAATAAGAATTCTCTTAAATTGTTTTCAAATCGATAAAAAAACTTGCGAAAGCAAGTGCATCAGAAAAAATTCTGAAGTGAACGGTTACCTTTATACTTACGTGATTTCCACTTTGCTATTAGGATTCGGTGATGTACTACTGATACCATCGGTGAACCAATCACTACTATTTGATATCACTTGTTCGGTATTATGTATAAAGGCCATAAGTAGCGGTTAATTGCTTCGAAAATGGAGTAGATGTCTCTGGTTACGCGCCGAATGCACACAATACTTTATCTACGGTGTTTTATTTACAATAGCTTTTTTAATCTGAAATGTAAATTGAAATACATTTCTTTCTTTTTGCGTCATTTAGTTTAAACAATTTTTTTTTCTTTTTGTGGGTGAAAAAGAAATATTATCAAAATTAGACAAAATAATAAGCTGACAGACTTACTACTATTTAATTCTTTCACTGAATATTCTCGAGTCCTGCTGACGTGTATCTTCTCTTCTACATATTACAATGCACTAGAATAAAGCAGGAATTCGTAGATCGTCAGTCTTTTTCGGTAGCGTGTCCTCTCGTTAGATCTTATGCTGGCAGGTTGAATACATTCTTTATTTCTTTATTTCTTTTTTTTTTTAATTAAATTTTCATCTATATAATACTATTCCTACATAGGTTTCTGATAATTATCATTTATATTATAGTTAGCATACGATAAATTTATAATTATGTTAGGAGACAAATAAAAATAAGATCATCGAATTGGTAGTTTTACCGGTTAAGAACAGGTACATGTGATTTTTGATGACGTATGCGATGTCAGTTATTGATAGCTTCTATACGAATGATAGATCCTTAATGAAAAGGAAAAGAAAAAGAAGAAAAAAGAAAATTGCAAGCGTTGTTATGTCCAATAATTCGAGCAAAGTATTTCGATGCACTTGGGTACGATCATGATTATATACTGAATGGTTTTAGCATTTGCAAGATGCTATGACTAACTTAAGCCCGTATCACACGTTGCGTATTTACTCGTTACTACTGTACCAAGCAAGTTAAGGTTACAAATGTTCACAGCGACTTGAATTAAACGTTTTTAATTCTATTCGCCAAGAATGTATTATTTCTCGGTAGTCACGTGACCTAATAGTGGCATGGTTGCTACATAACACGTGCTCTGACTTATGTATGTGCATATGTTGAGGTTATATTGTCACCTCGTAATATTATTTTTTTTTATCATGGACAATTGAAAGTGAAAGGAGAGAAACCGTTCGAAACGTTTCAAATTCCATCGCTATAAACAAGTATGTGCGATAAAATAGTAGGGGCTATTTGATGGGACGATTTATGCAATCGCTGTTACCAATGACGAGTAAATTCGCAACGTTTAACAGGGTCTTTATTGGTTTCGCTTGTTCAACACGTATATATATATATGTGTGTATATAGGCACGAGATGTCACAAGTTTACCTAGTTGTAAGATTGTATGTCGAACCCGTTTATCGATAAGTAAGTTTTCTACATTATCGATATTCTTTATAGCGTGTTTGAACCTAAAGTTCCTAGATGACTTTAAAAATCAATCACTCTTTTTTAAAACATATTAAGACAGTGATTAGGTTCGCAGTTTTACAAGTTGAGCTTGTAGATTTTTGCGATCTGGAAAAAAGAATTGATCTAAAATGTCTCGAAAAGAAATATTTTGATGATTTTTAGTATGACTTAGAAACTTTTAATAATATTTTGCGTAATAATAATATTTCTTTTGTTTTCTTTTTTTGTCTTTCTTTTCTAATTATTGATAATTATTATGATTTGAATTTATGAAGATACACTTAAATATAAAGAAAGAAATGATTAAAACTATGCAGATGCGTTAGTGTTTTTTTGAATTAAAATGAACAACATTAAGATTAAACACACTTTTGAGTTAAAGTAACATTTATTTAGACGATTTATAGACACGAGAAACATTTCTTTGTTACACATATCACAACAGATACTAAACGAATATTTTTTACTTTGTCCTAATAGAAATCGTAAAAGAATTTTTTGTATGCGAGGATTATTTTAGCAGAAAATACATAACTGATAATATATGTAATTTATCTCTGTGTGTTATATATATATGTATTGGATCTTATTGATTTAGAATATGCATGCTATTGACAAGAGATAAATACAATAAATATCTACAAATGGTACATAATATGGGGGGTACGATCATTTTCATCAACGACATCAAGATATCTTTGTTATTTCTAAATCTAAAATAGATCAAAACGGGGGACAAAGGTGCTTTCAGAAGTTGAATAATTTACTAATATATATAAATAATATAAATAATCCCTTTCAGTGCCGAACGATGATATATCGATATATGACTAATACTTGCGTAAATTGCTAGCGATATTTTGCTATACGTCAATCAACAAGCTTGAAGAACAAGTCCTAAACAAGATGTGTCGAATAATTTAGAAATCATTTCTATTTCTGCCGTCGCCGTTTACGTAAACCTATAATATTATAAAATTTATATCGCTATGGATAATACGGAATTAATTCAATTTATTATTAATAAAAGTAGTTACAATGATGAAGAATTAATATTCATATCAAGTTGCTGAATCACATAGGATAAATAATAGTAATGAGAGTAAAAGCGTTTTGCAGATTAACAACGATAATAATGAAAATAATCAAAAACTCTTTTATAATAATTTTTATGATATCAATATAAATAATGAAACTCGATATAATTCTCATCCATTAATCTTGAAAATCTCTGGTCTAAAACACATGCCATCAAAAAATTCAGAATCGAAACAAAAACAAAACAAGAATAAAAAAAAAAAATGAAAAAAAAAAAAAATGTTTACAACCTTTTTCTTGAATTTTTTTAAACTACATCAGTTTGGCTCAGGTTTATTCGTTCAGGTTCAACTTTTTTGGTCGGCACTAAGATGGGTATATATATACACAAACATACATACACACACACATATACCTATATATCTACATGACTAGAGATAGATCATCGTTCATGCTCTATGGTTGTTTGTAATTGTGAATTGTAAATTGTATTGTAGCGACTGCAAGAATTAGGATAACGAAAATATGTCATTATTAAGAAATAAGAGAAAAAGAAAAAAAGAAAGAAAAAAAAGAAAGAAGAAGAAAAACAAATCTGATTCGTGAGAGATAAGAATTAAAATAAATATTATAAATTAGATTGAAATAAGATAAATTGAAGAAAAATTGCGAAAACGTGCGTCAAAGTGCGAAATATGTAAAATTCTAAAGAAGGCTGATAGATTTGTTACGTGAACAAGTACGTTGGATAATATTATCATTATCATTATCATTATTATTATTATTATCGTTAATATTATTATTATTATTTGCGTCAGAAGTTCACTCTGTATCCTCTTATGTTTGATTTCTCTATGTTTATTCCGAACGGCGCCTTCGTCCTGGACCACCGGCGTAATTTGCAGCTGCGAGACCCATTAAATGTTTCGCTGCTTGAGAACCACTGAATCCGCGGCTCAAACCTAAGTCCAGTCCGCGCTTATTGCTAAAAAAAAAATATATGAAAGATTAATTTGATCGTTAGAATGAATGAATATTATATGACCAACGAGTTTAAATTATATCGATTGACTACAGACTTTTCGAGTTCTTGATTTCGCATGATCGAATGACGAAGACGGGCGAGCATATCGAGGAGAGCTTCGGGATCTTCTTCTTCTAATTGATTCCAATAATTTTGTTGTCTGTAAAATATACAATGAGCAATGATTCGATAATAACAACAACAATAATAAATAATAATAATTATAATAATAATAAAATATACAAATTATAATTGCTTCGAGAGAAAGCATCGTTGATAGATCGACGATTTCTTAGTGAAATGCATTCTCTCTCTCTCTCTCTCTCTCTCTCTCTCTTTCTATCTATCTATCCCATTGCAATGACGAAGAATGTCTTCGAGATGAACTCGATGTTAGTACTTGAAAGCCGATAGGTTTCAAACATATTCCTTTAAATTGAATTTACCTCGATTCATTTCTTTTTCTCCGACGACTTCAATGGGTGCTTACTTTCAAATCAGAGAACTACTTTAAAAGAAACCGATGATTCATGAAATAAAACTGGGTTAAACCATCCATTGCAGACGGACGCGTCTCTTTTCTCTTAAAAGTTCATCGTCGAAGGATATCGAATGATCATCCTACTGGCGAGGCAATCGTGATATCCATTAGACGAATTAGCTCGATTGTCACAGTTGTTCCTTATTCATTTACACTATCTTTATTTTCCCCACTCTTTTTCTTTTTCTCTTTCTATCTCTCTATCAACGATGTTACTTAAGAAAAAAGGCATCATTTTCTTTTTTATTTTATATAGGATAGAGGAAAAGTTTCTGAGTGATTTTAAAAATCAATTATTCTTTTTCGACATCTTTCTTCTTTTTTAAAGTTAATATTATCTTTGAAATTGTAAGATTACATGATTAGGGATTTTTGCTCTCCTAGTATTTATTTATAGTATTTATTTTTAAATTTCGTTTAAATTATAGTACTCACGAAAACGGAGCAGCATCCGCCAGAGGACTTGACACCACCATAACGGTGATGGCTATCAGGATCAGACAGGAGATTGCGATTTGTCTCTGCATCTTCGATCAGGAATAAATCGTTCACGTGTCCTAAAAAAAAAAAAAATAACGGGATTGTACGTATATGTATGTGTATATGTGTTGAGAAATTTTAATGATAGTGTCTAAATATTTGTAATTATTTATAAACGAGAGATAAACGAAATATAAACGAAAGATAAATTTTTAATAAATAATAATCTTAATCAAAATTTTCTTTAGACCTTTTCAAATATTTTTGAAGAATATTTGTATACATTCGTAACTAATCATTAAAAATCGATATGTAAGTGCGTTATATGTGTTTAGAAAAAAAATGAAAGATCTATATATTTGATACACAAGAAAAATTAGAGATCCATTGAGACCTACGATCTATGACTTCGATGATTATATTAATATACTCTTTCTCAAGAAAAGTTCAATAATTCGATAGAAAGCTATTTATTGTGTATGAAATATAATATATATATATATATATATATATATATATATATATATATATATACATATATATATACACATATATAAATATAAATATATATATGTATATGTACATGTGTGTATATATATATATTTATTTATTTATTTATGAGAAAGAGAGATATTAAATAAAAATGAAATAAAAAAAATTGTAAAACTCGGGCAACAATTAATTTATACCATAATAATGTACCGGATTACAGTAAAAGAGGTGCAAATCGTCCTTAATGAGAGAGCATCGGATAAAAGCGAAATATAATAATCATTGAAATCATTGAAATGAGAAATGCCTTTGATAAAATGTTGATTATTTCACGAAATTCATTATGCTTTCGTTTATGGCTCTTGTGACTTATAATTTAATAATATTGAACTATCGTATAATAAGAAAAAAAAAGGAGATCTTCGATTGAAAATCTTTTTCATCATATATTTCGATGTCTTATAGAATTATAAATCGAATTTTAATAGAAAAAATGTGTTTTCGTTCGAAATTATTCCAATGTAAAGTTTTCAAATGAAAAAAATCTTACCGGAGTCTTCAATTAAATCGAAAACTTAGAAAATATTATCGTACTTTCCTATGAATTATTTATTCGAACATCGAGATTATCTTAGTACGTATACACATACGTAAATATATATTAATTATTTTTCTTATATTGTATATGCGATTTAAGACAAAAATAATCTAATAATCATCCTTTGTTTTCTGTTTCTTTCTATTTTCTCTTCCTGTTTATACTTCTACATTTATTATGAATAGCATTTCGTAGTATTAGATACAATATATCGTACAAGTGGTACAATGAATTTTTAATAATTAACAAAAGATATAATAGTGTATAAATGGACAAAAAAATTATAAATCTATATAAATCTTTGTATTAGTTTAATTTGACTCATAATGTTACTTATAAATGTAATATTAATGCGGGGAGATACTATATTGAACAAAAAAATAATTATTTGATCTTTTTTTTTTTTATAATTATGATTCTTTTTTCTTCATTTTCACCTAGTTTTTTATTTGATAATGTATGTATGTATGTATGTATGTATGTATGTATGTATGTATGTATGTATGTATGTATGTATGTATGTATGTATGTATAACTAGTTCTCGTATTACCGAGTATTTCTTACGTAGACATAAGATTAAGTAAAAGAGGGAGTTGAAAGAAGCTGAGGAGAAAATAGGGTTGTACGAGATGACGGTGAGGAACGAGACAATACATTCTCTACATCGTTGAGAAAAATCATCCCAGTGTTTTCAAAGAACCTGACTAACAAACTATTCAACTCTGTTTCAAGTACGTAAAAGTTCTTTTGTAGATTTAACGTTTTATCTACCGCGTATATACATGTATGAACTCTTTTCAAATACAAGTTTGACCAAAAGTTTTTAGATCGGTTTAGAAAAAAAAAATTCCTAGATAATCATAAAAATTAATTACTCTTTTTCGAAACCTTTCAGATTCATTTTTATTTGCAGATTGTGAAATTACAAATCTAAAAACTTTTTTAAAATTTGAATTAAAAAGGGCAAATTAGCTTTAAAAATTTCAATTGATTTTTATGATCGTCCAAGAACTTTTTGGTCAACCTGTATAAAAGAACGAAACGTGGAGAACTCTCGAACGAATTACAAGAGATTCAATCGATCTCTGACGTTTTATTCAAATTCTCAAATATCTTCTTTTCACTTTCGATATTCTTTTTCCCGTGTGAAATGTAACACGAATTAATGATTATTTTCCAGCGTACATACTTTCAACGTTCGTTCGACTAGTTTTTTATTACAAGGCAATCACGTTGCCTTGAATACGTAGTCGTTCGTTGTGGGAGTACATAATTGGACTCGTCGTTCTCGATAATCGATGCTGATGTATATTTATATGTATGTGTATGTACGTTTACATATATGTAGGAAAGAAATATAAAAAAGAAATTATCTTTTTCGGTATAAAAGAGAATCCTATTTTTCTTAGTTCGTTGTTTTTATAGTAACAAAATTTTCTTATAAAAAAATTTATTTATATATTATATATTTATATATAAATACATAATATATAAAAAGTGTATTATATATAAGTAAAATGTAATATATATAAATAAAAAATTATATATGTATGTACATAATTATACAGGATAGACAATAACTTTGATCATGTTCTTTTTATAGATGTAAAGAAACTTTGTTTTTTAAATATGTGTTTTTAAAATAAGAGAGTTATAATAATAGATCTTTTATTCCTTATTTTAAATAAACAGAAAAAAAATTTACATATTTATAAAAAAGAAATTTTTATAATTTCGTTACAGTTATCTTCTTATTATGAAATAAAAGAGTCAATTTTAAAAACTAATAACAAAATTGATTTTATTGTACCAATATTACCAATACGATTTTATTGCAATATTTCAATAAATAAGAAATAATGTATACTTGAAAACTTGGTGTTTTTTTTCAATTCTCTACGATCTTTTGTTCCGAATGTATCTGCGTAGAAAAATTTCCATTCATAATTCGTACAATATACTTGTTGTTAGAAATAGTAGTAGTAGTAATAGTAAAATTTCGTAACTTTTTAGAACTTATATAGGTCAGTGTGCCATCGAAGAAATTTCAATAGGTCAGTGGGTCAATATAAATGTCTTTCATTTATATAAGGATACCTCTAAAATTAAAAGTCATACAGATTTGAATCGAATATCGTTTTAAAGATTAGAATTTTCTCTATCGTTTTTAATGTATTGTTAATAATTAATTAAGAACGTGTTATAAACAAATTTTTACAAATTAAATTCATTTTATTTTGCCAAGAAAAAAAATTAAATTTACCTTTTTGAATGATTAATAAAATTATATAAATTAATAAATAATTTATGTTAAATTATCTTTTTTTACATATGTAATTATTATTTACATATATAATATATATATATATTACTATATATGTATTTATATGTATCTGTATGCATCAATAATAGTTTAAATAAAAATACGATGAATAGATTATTGTGTTAAGATGCTTTTTCACAAACAAGATAACGACGTCGTTCACTATCGGTTAACGTTGGAACGTGTTGCAACGAAAAAGAGAAAGGAAAAAATAAAAAAGAAAAAAGAAGATAGGAGGGTGCGAGAACGACGCTATATTTTCATTACCTGACTTATATTCTAGCTCGTAACAATTCGACGTGATTCGAAAGCGTATCAATTCTTGTATCATCCTGCGTGAAATAAAGTTACAAAATTGTGAATCCGAATTGTCAGACACGTTCCATTTTTATGGGAATAACTGTGTACTTTCTTCGCATATCTATATAACGCGGAAACTATGATGAAAAATTAAAATGCATGGTCCAATTTTTTTTCTCCTTTTTTGTGTATGTATGTGTGTGTGTGTGTGTGTGCGTGGGTTTTTTTCGTTATACTCTGATAGGTTTTCCGAAAAACATAAAATGACGCATATTTTGATGTACCCAGAACATAGTTATCAACTCGCGAAAAACTGAAAAAGTCGTAGGTGTATGACTGTAATGAAATACATATTGGCTATTAATAATAGAGATATGATTCCCAATTGAAAATTACTTTGCAATAATTTAGACATGTAAATTGAAAGCTATTATACATTTAATTTGAAAATCACTTCGACGTAATAGAATTTCATTGTGTACGTTATACTTTTATCACATGTTGAATTTATCAATAATGTATTTTTCATTGTTACGAAACTAACAATAAATACACACTCGATTCTCGTTAAAGATCGCAATACAATAACACAGCTTGCGATATCAAAAGAAATTTTCTATAGAAAGTTCTCGCGATCATATATATATATATATATATATATATATATATATATATATATATAAATTTGTTTCTTTTTTATCATCTAATAAATTCGAGGGACAAAATATTATTAGAGACATCTATATCGGTTAAACGTGAGATTACAATGGTGGTACGTTTTACGTGTTGCTGATCCGTACAATTTTCCTGCGTTTATTCAGCCTACGACAACAATCTTACAGCTTTTCCTTCACTTACGTTTTGATAAAGAATATTAGTTCTTAGGGAGGATCTCAAGAATTCGTCGGGAGATAGAGAAAAAACATTGTTTTTTTTTCTTTATCCCATCTCTTATCCCTTCCTTTCGTTTTTTCTCTCTCTTTCCTTTACACACACACACACACACACACACACACACACACACACACACACACACACACACACACACACACACACACACACACACACACACACACACACACACACACACACACACACACACACACACACACACACACACACACACACACACACACACACACACACACACACACACATTTAGCCTTGGTTGTGTTATAACTACAAAGTAAACGAGAAAAACGAAAGAAAAAAGAAAATAATAAGCTGAACGTCAATTTCTAAGTAAAAGCATCAAAATAATATTGGGCGTCGGTTAGAAGAGGGACGAAAAGTAGATTTTTGTTTTCAACAGGATCATTCGAAAGAGACGACAAATTCGATATACACAAATAAGATGAGTGAGACTAAAGGAAACAAAAGAGATGGGAAGGTGCTTTAAGAAAAACGTTTCGTAAAATAGGGGATCAAACGAAATGTAGGTATTGCTGAAGTATTTCCCAAAATGTAATAACTTTTAGAAGTTAGTGATGTGTATGAAAGTGTGGAAAGAAATCGAAATGGAGAGAGTAAAGGGATTTACGTTCTCAATTAAATTATCGAACGTGGAATTTCGTATCCCACATGGTGTGTCTTCCTAACACAACTTATGTCTTTTCTCTTTTTCTCTTTTTTTTCCTTGGTTCCTCTCCCTTTCTCTCCTTCTCTCTCTCTCTCTCTCTGCCCTTTTTTCTTTCAGTTTCTCCCTTTTGGGAACATGAACGTTCTCGAACACGTGCTATGTGACCATTGAGTTTTCTATATTTTATAAAGTTACGAGATATATACGAAAAATATGTGTATGTATGTACGTATGTGTCAAACTTACATACATTTAATACACAGTAACTATATGTATGCTATAATATACAAAAAGTAAAGCGTTTTCTTTCGGCTATATTCATAAATGAAAATATTATATATTTAACAAAATTAATAATATGCATATAAAAATTAATCGAACATTATATCTAATGCAATATAAAAAATACTATAATAACGAAATATATAAAACGATATATTTTAATAATTACATAGATCGTGTAGATGTATATGCAAAAATACAAGTATATCTATTTATTCCTGATAACGATCAACGATGTTTCAACTAATAAAATTTTTATTTACTCGAGAAAGAGAAAGAGAAAGAAAGAGAGAGAGAGAGAGAGAGAGAGAGAGAGAGAGAGAGCGAGAGAAAATGTAAGAATTCTTTTTCTTGATAACTATTAAATGTTATTACATATCTAGGTATTTTATGATCGATGGAGTGATTAATATAATAGATAAATATCTCGAAGAGATTAAGACGATAGGACGATTTAACGAGATATGTATTATTTTTGAAGAGGGAGAAAGAGGGTTTGGTTAATTAGATTGTTCTTCGATGGGTTTCTCGTATAAATATTAATGATATTACTTCCGGAGAGGAAGATCGAAATAGTTTGGAGGAATATTTTCCTCGGGGGAAGAAATTGTGAAGACAAGAAGTTATAAATTAAGCTCTCTCTCTCTCTCTCTCTCTCTCTCTCTCTCTCTCTCTCTCTCTCTCTCTCTCTCTTTCTCTCTTTCTCTGTTTGTTTATCTCCAAAAACATGTTGGACCATTGCACTATGAAAAGTTAATATATCTAATGATCGAGCGCTTCAGATAAGTGGGCGAATAGTCATCTAAGTATTATCGTGACTTTTTTGATTGTTCCTTACTCGATAAAGGCAACGTGAGTTGTGATATTCGAAGAAAAAGAAAGAAAGAAAGAAAGAAAGAAAGAGAGAAATTTTATGTAACAAAAAGAGAGATAAGATCATCGATATTTTCAAATCTTTTTTCACGTTCTCAGTCAGCTAAAAGCACGATGAAATATATTTACGTACGATGATCGATCGGATAAATATCTAATACGTAAAAAAAAAGAAAGAAAAAAGAAAGCCAAAGAAATGTAATCGAGAGCAAAATAATTCATATAATAAATTGTCTTTTTGAACAGTTTTTTGTTTGATGACTTTATGATCATAATCTTTGAAAAGTAAGGACTCGCGAAGATTCTGAAAGAGATTGATATTGTACTATTTTATAAAAAGGAATTATTATTATTGCAATTTTAATTGAAAAAAATTGTATATATATATATATATATATACATATATATATTTCTTTATTTACATACATAGCCGTTAAGAATTAAGAATTAAAAAGGATTAAAGATAATTTTGTATGATTAAAAAAAAAATTATGGTTTGTTTGAATAATTCGATTCAATATTTTGGATACTTCAGATCGAATTATTCATATTATATGTATTTGTATTGTAAACATTAATAATAATTAATAAGAATTAATTTAATAGATTAAATGAAATTTTATCGAAAATTTTTGTTAAATATTCGCCTATAAATATCAAAATGTTATATTCGGATCAATAAACAATATTTAAATTCTTGCACGATATCTAGATTATTCAAATTTTATTCACCGACTTAGATAACCAAGTATTGGAACATCATAAAATTTGAATTTTGCTATTAACTCTGATAACAATAATAACTATTATTCAAAAACTTTTTCAACGTATATTAGTTATCGAAAAAAATTACGATATATCGATTTATGCGAAATTTGTTTAAAAAGTCAAGGCTATAATCAATTTTTTCAATATAGATTAATCGAATTACATTTTATATACGTAATATGAGACCGTATTGCTGTCGATAAATCTATAAAAGAACAAACGACTTAGAAAAAAAAGAAAAAACAGATAAATTAAAAATAAGTAAAACGCTTATCTTCGTTGCACGAATGATTTTTTATGGTATGGTCAGTTCACTACGGTTTTCGTTTTCTTTTTCGTTTCTTTTTTTATTCTTTTCTATGGCGTCGTCATTCGTGTACAACTACGAGATAAATTGATAGAAAGAAGAATTATGCGTGCGCGTTACCCGTAAAATCTTCTCCGTTATGTTCTAAGATCGAGTAGCTGTCAAGTATAAGAAAATCGTTCGACCGTATTGTCGTTCATCAAATTATATCTAAAATTGGAAGCTTGACCGTTTTAGATTAGAGTTACCACGACATCAATTTAATCGCATCTCGTTTATTATCCATGTCGAGCTGCTACCATGCCTACCCAAATTACTCATTAATATATTCGTTAATACACATCCCATACATACATATACATCGAGTTTCCTACAAGTTTCGATATATATATGCAAGTATGTATATATATATATATATGTATATATGTAAATAAGTGAAAATTATTAGATAACGTAACAAATACCATAATATATAGTATGAAATATGTGAAATTATTAGAAAAAATAAATAACAATATTTCTATAAAATTAATTAAAATCACAAGACGATTTTTTAATTCAACTATTATGATTCTTTATAGTTCTAATTAATCTTAATATTTCGTATAAATAATTCAGATTAATGATTTATACATACACATATACATATACATACATATATATATATATATATATATATATATAGCATAAATTTTTAATGGAAATATCAAATAATTCACATGTTTTTCTTTTTTAAACTTATCCGAAACGTAAATACAAAATAAAATGTATATTATCAATACACCTACATATATTTATAATCGAATGCTTAACTAACGGATTATAGAATCAAACTATTAAAATATAAATAGAACAGAATTTAAAGAAAAGAAATATTTAAAAATTAATTCCCATTTGTACTTATATATATATATATATATATATATATATATATATATGTATATAAAATATATCATTACAGACACGTATTAGAACGTAAGAATGATCATTATGTACATATTACTTTATCGATAATGTCCAAGAGATTTAATAACACTAGCAAAAGTCAATAAACTTGAACGCGTCGGTAGCATAGTTTGGTGACTGTAAAAGCGAATGCGATTATAGAATGTTCACGGTAAGTTTTTCGCAAGAAGTAAGCTTTCGAAAGCGTTGACAAACTCGATAAATAAAAAGCTCGTTTCCTTTTTTTTTACTTTTTGCACTTTACACGTAAAATAGCGTTTCTCTTTTGAAAAGAGATCGAGGTTAAAGTCATCGAGATGTATTTGTCACTTTTTCATAGGACCTTTCATGGTAAACTCTTTTATTCTCTCTCTCTCTCTCTCTATCTCTTATTCTTTCTTTCTTTCTCTCTATCTCTCTATCTCTTTATTTCTCTATCTCTCTTTATCGTTCTACATTCTTGTGTTTAAACTACACAAGTAAACTGTAAAATCGTGTTAGTGGCTAAAATCGAAAGGAAATTTTGTCGTTGAAGAGGATGGAAAGGATAAAATAAACTTAGGGAAAACGGAATTTCGTGTTTGTTTGATAAAGAGAGAAAGAGAGAAAGAAAGAGAGAGAGAAAAGAGAAAGAGAACGACTAGAAATATTCGTACATTTTCAAAGCAAAACGATAAGTGCATAGCAACTTATGTAAACTCTCTTCTCTTACATGGTATTGTAAAACTTGTTTCCTTAAATTGGATTGCGTTTTCTACGTCTTTTGCGTATCGTGCGTTGAAAGTTTTTGAAACGTTATGTTGGAAAACGTGGCGAGAATTAGCGGCATGAGAATCTCAAGCATTACGGAATTTCGAACATTTTCGAGATAGAGAGATAAAGAGAGAAAGGCAGAGAGAGAGAGAGAGAGAGAGAGAGAGAGAGAGAGAGAGAGAGAGAGTTGTATGCAAAAAGCCGGAGGCATCGTTCACCCACTTTAACTTCGTTGAAACAACCACATACCATTTCTTTCTCATTCTTGCCATTGTTGCCATCGTCTAAATTATTTCAACGCTTTAATAAAGTCTATATGTTGGAACGAACATGTTCTACTCAGCAAAGAAATAGAAAGAGAAAGAGAAAGAGAGAGAGAGAGAGAGAGAGAGAGAGAGAGAGAGAGAGAGAGAGAAAAAAAGAGAGAAAAACTATAAACAAATCATTCATCCTCATGGAATACATATTTTCTTATCACATGACGAGAAAATAAGAACATATACTTGTAGGACATATATATATATACATACATACATATATATACATATAGCCATACCCACATACACCCACATATAGCATATATATATATAGCACGCATTTTTATTTTACGTTAGAATCGTTTCCCATAAAATTGGAATCAATTGATAGAGTCACATGGGAACGATTACACCGAAATCGGATACGAACGGATGCCACGGAAAATCATAAATAATATAAGTACGTTCCAGTCTAGTATGAGGACGATCATAAATTCAACTTCGTCTATCGAGAATGAAAGTTTTTATTACGTTCAATCTATTTTCAATCTTAAGGACTTTAGAAATGAATTTTTATCAGTTCTTCCGTTCAATTTCATTTCGTAAAATTATGAAAAAGGAACGTTGATATATTGTAGAAATGAAAATAGAAATGAAAATTTCTTATAATAAAATTTTTATTGAATAATATCAATACTTCTTATCGATGTTTTTTCTCTTTTTCTTTGTCTTTCTTATTCTTTCTATGCGGTTTTATTAATAAAAAGGTTTAATTGCACCGCTTCCCACGGTGTTCTCGGTTAAAGCCAATAACTAGATACTTCCAATTAGAAATAACTACTTTATTAATCGTGGAATACTTGATTAAGGTTTTCTGGTACCATTGGAAACCAACTTTCGAGCAAATATTAAGTAAGCTTATTTCTCTCGTTTGTGAATCGTAACGATACAGTAGATTATCGACTTTTATAAGTTCTCACGGTCTCGAGTATTTTATCTTATTTCGATAGAAATATATACGTTAGATTATTATTTCATTCGGTAATCAATAAGACGTAAATTGCGAGAAAAGTGGAGGAAACATTGGCCGTCCTGAAGTCGTTAAATTTTTATCACCTTACGAATATTATACGTCTGTCGCGCGACATTTTGTTTCATTAGGTTAAAAGGCACGAAGCTGTCACTAGTAAAACAACTATAGTTTTATATGCTCGAGTTCTCCAGTGCGTTCTAACTTTATAATACCTATCTGGAACATGCTAGTTTCGTTCCACTTATATGCGTTAGAGCAAATATCAAAAGTGTTGATAAAATTAAATGAGGAGAAGTGTGAGAAAAGGAAAAGAAGAAGAAGAAAACTTGAACAAAGAGAGAGAGAGAGAGACAAAGAGAGAGAGACAGAGACAGAAAGAGAGAGAAAGAGAGGCAAAAACAAAGAAAAATGAAAATGACAGAGCAAGATGATTTTAATTTTCGATGTGAGAACTTTTATAATCTTGATATTCACGTTGCTGTACCAAAAAGAATGAGTATCTGCAAAATCATTATTTACAAGATCGGGTCGAGAGTCTTAAACTTTCTTCTATCAGGATCAAGAAATCCTTTAGAATAATACGTTTATCTCGTTATCTCGTTTGCCATCACACAGAAAAGGTAAGATTGGTATTACTCTTATCCGAGGGTAATACTTTCCTCATGAAATTTACTTTAAGAGTTACATTCTCAAAATATAAAAGATGACGAAACGTTTTCATTTTCACTTAAGAAAAAAAAAATTTGATTAGAAAGCTCTCGTAATAATCGCGAAAGGAAATCGACTTTACGTTCATTTTGTTTTCTTTCTTCTTCTTTGTTTTGTTTAATTTTTCTTTTTTCTTTGTTTATATTTTCTCTCTTCTTCTTTTCTTTTCCTTCTTCTATTACTCTTTTCGATAGACGAGATAAAACAGCTTTCTTTTTGCTTTAACCATAACGCTATCGTTTTCTATAAAAACGAAGTAAGTAAATGCCATAGATACGGTACCTTGAAATTTGTTCGACGCAGTGGAACTACATTTTGCGAGAACATAATATGTATGTATATATGCATATATGTACACGAAAGCAATGGCAACAGGCTTTCAATGTATTCTTCTTGTAAACGAAGCTCTAAGGTTTCACAGGTATAAGTAGAAAAATTTCATAAATATGTATGTGTGTGTATGTATAGAGAGAGAAAGAGAGAGAGAGAGAGAGAGAGAGAGAGAGAGAGAGAGAGAGAGAGAGAGAGAGAGAGAGAGAGAGAGAAAGTATTTTATAAAAGAAACGAAAACGCAGCAATGTAGTAAAAGGAACTTGAATGAAAAGTTGTATCTGTTTCTTTTCATTTATAGACTCGATTGATTTTTCTATAGCTATAAATCGATGTTTTGCAATGGCCTATTTTATGGGTAAGCTTCTTGTCACGATGTTTCTAATGTATTCTAAAGATCGCTTAGAAAAAAAGGAAAAATATATATATAATATAATAAAAATCTATAATGTAGTACAAATCTTGTTTATATATATATATATAAAGTTTTGAAGAAACAATCGATTCGTGAAAAATTATTATGATTATTATTATTCTCATAATAAAAGTTATTGATTTGAAATTTCGTTGAAAAAGGATATATATATGTATACATATATACATATATATATATAATTTTGTCTATATATATATATATATATATATATATATATATATATATGTAGACAAAATTTAAAATCAATAACTTTTGTTACGAGAATAATAATAATTATAACAATTGTTCACAAAGCGATTGTTTTTTTGACAAAATTTGTTTCAACCGTCTATCGAAAGATTCTTTTAATTTGCAAATATGTATCTAGCATCCATTTGTCTTTTAAATAATGGGACGAACATTATATACTCGAGTATGATTTCGATCGATACGAACGTGTTGCTGCCTCATGCATAATTTTATAGACATAATAAATTAAATATCGTTCGCGTTAGTGAGCTCATTCATTGAAACGTAATTAAAATTAAATGAATATCTATAAGCGGAGAAAAGTTTTTGCATGTGTGCTGTACTAGAACTTAGACTTCGATATTTCAAATAAATACTTATTGTTTGTATGCATAGAAACACGAGCAAATTTAAAACTATTATCAAAGGTATAAGCGTTGAAATGAAAAAGAGAAAGAGAAAGAGAGAGAGAGAGAGAGAGAGAGAGAGAGAGAGAGAGAGAGAGAATATTTTTATTTCGTAGCCAAGGTTTTCTTGATATATACAATTTATCTCGTTGAAAAATATTACGAAATATCGTACCAAATTTTAATGTTATTTGACGAGATGTTTAATTCTGTTATTTTGTTATTTTCTCTCTTTCTTTTTCTTTCTCTTTCTCTTTCTCTAATACGAATTATTTATTTTTTCTTTGGATACCTACGACGAAAATAATGAAAATATTATCCTGTGAAATAAAATAATTCTTTCATGAATTTGAAATATATATATATATATATATATATATATATATATATATTTTTAATATGATTAGTAATTTTCTAAAGGGATGAATTTAAGTATTTTAATATTCATATCATATCCTGTTCGAAAAGAGATTATACGAAATTGTCGTTCCATAACGAATTGAAAAGATATTACCATATAATAAATCTGTGAAGCACTTTTCGCGGTATGAAATCGAATAGGCAGCTTGTAAATTGTTTTCTACCAGCGACAGAGTTGATTTCACTTTAATACAACATTTATTTAAATCAGTATTCGTATTTGCAATCTCGCTTTTTGCTTTTACGTAACCTTTCATATATAACGTGTGTATACGTATCTATATCTATATATTATATACGTAGGTATATTTGTAATTGATACTCGTTTTCACACATTGCCTCTTCGACTGCAAGGTAAATAATAATGAAGGATATAAAAATTGAAACTCACGTTAAATTAGCGTTTAATTAGTCGAAAGCTTCTCTATATATAATTTACATATTATAAGAATGATTTATCCTCATGATATTTCGATCAATAGAAACAGTTACTCTATGGTTCTTCTAAATTGATAAAAAATATAATATATAATATAATAGATCGATAAATAGAGGAAAAATAAATAAATACATAAATAAATAAATAAATAAACAAAAGTACTTAATAAATATTTTCACGAAAAATTACTGTATAATATTACAGGGAGAGATCCCATACCGGTATATATTATATGTCCTTGTAAATTAGAATTCATATCAGTTCGCTGATATCTAATCTCCCAACTACGATATGCGATTTCCGAACTATCATAAAATATAATTGTTATTACCCGTTTAAATCACCGTATAGATAGATAGATACGAGTTTTCCCTTTTGCTAATGGATATACTTTACCAATAAGGAACGAATATTTATTAAGAAAAGAATTTTTATGATAATATGATTTTTATGATGATATAAATTTTTATGATTTCTTTTTGAAGAACTCGGAATATAATATTTTTCCTGTCTTTGTTAGTATGACGTTTTCTTTTTTGAATTCATTGATAAAATAAAGAAAAGAAAAGAAAAGACTAGAAATTATAAAAACAATTATTTCTATAATTTTCTATTCCTATAATATTTTTTCTTCTATCTATTTCTACTGACATTTATAATGAGTCTCGACATTTATAATGAGTATAGAATTTCTTATGGACATTTCTTTAAACTCATTAAACACATTTTCTACTTTGATAGATCATCCAACCGGTGTTAAATATCCTTTTTGCTTTTTACTGTTACTTTCCTAGCGAAGCAGAATACAGTTATACGTTTTAGAGAACAACGGGACAGTTTTCTTTTTAATTAATTACATTAATCTTCAAAGCCTCGGTTGCAACGAGTTATCCGATGCATTCTTTTGAAACTGAACGATGTAACTTGAGTTTTCTAAAAGAAATATTTGAAACATTAGATTCGATTACGATATTTTCGTAGCTCCTCGAATATAATTGAAACGTTACTCTCTATTCCTGTCTTTCGAAGGCATTGTTTTTTATTTTATTTATTCATTTTTTTTATTATTTATAATAAAATCTCGTTTCAGAGCACAATATGCCACCGGTTGCACATTCGATGAAGTAAAGCACGTATTTATAAATTAATCGTATTTTGAATCATTCTCGTGTTCTGGATAATATACAAACGTAGTTTGTTCTCTCAACATCGGACAAAAGATATCGTTAGCGTTTGTAATAGGTATATGTAGGTTCCGTAACGAACTATTCTTTTCTTCTAAGTCTATTCTTTTTCTTTTCTTTTTTTTTATTAATACTTAATATCAGATTATTTTTCTTTTCGTTCAATTAAAATCACACTAATTTTCTTCGTAAAAGGAAAACATATATTTCTATTATTTTAATGATAATAATAATAATAATAATAATAATAATAATAATAATAATAATAATAATAATATTAACAATAGTAATAAAGTATAATAAACCATAGTAGTAAAAATATATTATCGTTAATAATACAAATACTAATATTAATAATAATGACAATAAATTAGATAATATAAATTAATAATAATAATAATAATAATAATAATAATAATAATAATAATAATAATGATGATGATGATGATGATTGTGATGATGATGATGATGATGATCCACTTTAACGACAATGGTTCGAACAATTATGGAGTTCAATGAGTTCACGATACTCGACATAGCGCAATAGCATTGTTACTAATTATTGTTAGCACTGCAATCGTCCTACGTAATATACATATATAGATACACAGGTACATATATACATACATATGTATATACATATGTACGTAGATATGTTATATGCATTGGCTGGAGCGGCATTTAGAATCCGTCCGTTTACATATGTTTGTTTCACTTGTCGGACGAAAGCTTGACTGATACTACTGAACCAATCTCATTCAAAGATCAAAAATATAAAGATTTCAAAAAGCGGTGAACTATTCTCTTGTTCATTATATATGTAAAAAAAAATTTGATAAATTAGGAAATGTAAAAAATATTTCGATAGAAAAGTGTTTAAACAATCGCGAAATGTTTTTTCTCTTCGATTCGGTTTTCCTTGCCGTTTTCTGTTTCTTTTCTGTTTTTAGTTCGATTATATCGTTTAAGCCAAATACTATATTTTTCTTTTTTCTGTTCTTTTTTTTTTTTCACAGAAATGAAATCTTCAGCGAGGATACTCGACGAACAAGGAACGATTGAGTTAGGTATCTCGATAAAATTTGATCATCTTTAACGAGTTTCGATGCGATTTGATGATTTAGCAAATAAAAATGTTCACTCTCAAAGAAATTAAATTATTTACTTTAAAAAAATCATATCACCACAGAAAGAAAAAGAAAAAGAGAGAGAGAGAGAAGAGAGAGAGAGAGAGAGAGAGAGAGAGAAGAGAGAAGAGAGAAAGAGAAAGGAAGACAGAATATGTAATACTATAGAAAAAAAGAAATGGTTCGTTTCCTTATTTTTATTCAACTCGTAACGTATCACGAAAGTGTCTCTTTATTCTACGATTGCGTCAATAGTAAAACAGTAAAATTGTCAAGACTATTAACTATAGGATGCAGTCTAACATTTTATTGAATTTACTTGAAAAAGAAGAACAAGATGAACGAGGAGATAGTAAAAAAAAAAAAAGAGAGAGAGAGAACGAACAAACAAACAAATAAATAAATAAATAAATAAATAAATAAATATATAATTACACCGAAAGTTATTAAAAAAATTGTCATCTATACCAGTTCGAAAGAAAATGGAATGATTTTCGAAAAAAAAAAAAAAAAAAAGAAAAAGAAAAAAGAAAAGAAAAAAGGAGCAAAAACGAAAGAAAGAACAATAATCGAATGTATGCAATACGTGTATAAGAAATATCGAAAGGATAAGAAATATCTTTTGCAATGTTGTCCCTTACCTCGATTGAAGAATAAAGTTCTTCGAGATGAATCTTTGAAAGGATAACGTCGACACGTGACAGAGTTGCCCTTGTTGTTCACCGACGGCGGATGCGGTTCTTCTGCGGTAGAGAGAATCCCGCGTCCCGTTTATATAAGCCGAGGACTTAGCGACTCTCCTGATCGCCGTCCCCACCATTCTAGTACCGTCGCCCAATCAAATGTCTACTCCTCTTTTCCTCCTCCAAGAGCAAACCCCTCTCTCCATTAACCCCCGCAATTCTACCACCCCCTACGAACTTGAACGCGATCACCAACACGATCGCGAATCCGAACTAGGCTACAGGTATCTCTTTGCGTTGCTCGTGACACCCATGAATGCATTTATTCTCTGACGCCCACGCGTCATTTTTCTCTATCTATTTCTCTCTCTTTGTCTCTCTCTCTCTCTTTCTCTCTTTCTTTCTCTCTTTTTCTCTTTTTCTCTTCTTCTGTCGCTGTCTCTTTCTGTGATTCGTGGTTGTCACGATGCTGTTGCACCGAGATACATCGAGAAGATGGGCAACAACTGAAATGAAAGAAAATCGCACGTATGCATTTAATTATTTTTTCTACTGTTTTTTTCCGCGCAATAACATCAATGAACATTATTTTATTTACAGTTTTTTATTTCTTTCTCCTTTTTCTTTCTGTCAAGATTGCGTCTATGTAAATGTTAAGTTTATATAAATGTAAACGGATAAGGATAGAATCTAATGAATTTTTTAATATTACGGTTTATTATTATTATTAGTATTATTATTATCATTATCATTACTGTTGTTGTTGTTGTTGTTGAAGTACGATCTATATCATGATTTTTTAATATCTTCGGATCCTACATTTCATTTACAATAGAACATCAATAAAAATTATATTTTTAACATGTTGTACATAGTCGTGTATAACATTACAATCGATCTCGATATTTCTTTTTTTTTCAAATCCATTATTGCAACAATTCCAATTAAACATGTTATATTTATTTTTGCTAAAGAAATTTATATGTTCTCAGAAACTAATATCCCTTTTCAACATACGCTTTTCAAATGAATTCCGAACACTTGATATGCGATTTATTTTACTTATACATGTCATTCTTTTCGCTAGACGACTATTAAATCTTTTCCTTATTTAAAATTCTTCGACAAGCTTCCATGTGTATACTTTTTTATTAAAGCACGTTGCACAACAAATATTACGAGTTTTGGTCCACTTGTTACATTTTTTTCTGTTTTCTGCTTTCTTTTTTCTTTTTTCCTTTTCTTTTTTCTTAGTCATTCTCTCACAACAACTTTTTCTTCTGCAAGTTGTTTATTTTCTTGGAGCTCCTTTAACGTGATTTATTTATCATACTTCCAATGAATTTTATAATTGTTTAATTACGTACCGCACTATTACAGACTTTTTCCTATTCAATAAATTTGAAATGATTCTGAAGATGATTTTCCTTCGTTCAATATTCATAACATTTAAATATCAATTTTTTTTCGCAGCGAACATTTGACTACCTTTTTCGATTTATTTCGCATCGATTATCCAATTTGTTACAATGTAACTATCGCGTAATGTAAAGAATCTAAATTAATTAAAATTATAAGAAAGTTCAATATTAATCTTATATATGTTTCTAAGATCTTTTCCGAAGCTCTATTCGTTCATAATTTTCACACATTTATAAATCCTGTCATTAATCTAAAAATTAATATCTGTGAAATTAGAAAATGACTATAACGTATCCTTCATGATTTACAATTTTACATATAAGTAATGAAACTCTCGAACGAGTTGTTTATCAAAAATTAGCTTGATAGTTTCGTTAATAATATTCTTCCATTTAATGTCATAATTGACGTAGTATAATCAGAATTGATATTTCGTAATTACGATACATGCGACGATGCTCCAAGTCATATTACATATTGTAAATGAAATGGTATAATGTCTGTGAATTATAGATCCATCTTGTCGTTCATTTAAATATCACCCGAAGCAATTCGATGATAGAACTAATATATACATTTTTTTCATTAAAAAAAAAAAAAAGGAAGAAATGAAAGAAAGAAAAAATGAGATAGTACACGCTTATATATTTTATACATATAAAAATATTGCGTAAGGGAGATGTAAAGTCGAAATATTATGTCGAAAGGAAATGGATTGTAAATGCCATAAATTGTCTTGATATATTGCTTCAAATAGCACAGACATTCGCTTTCATTTCATATTCACTTTTCTCAATGTACATTCCATATCTGAGAGGGTGAAGGACTACAAAACGAAATTTCGAGTCACGCATGGCCTATAATCCTCAAGAATCTTTATCTCTCTCTCTGCCTCCCTCTCTCTCTCTCTCTCTCTTTCTCTCTCTCTCTCTCTGTTGTAACAGGTCGAAGAGAAAAGGAAGCTTCGTAGTAGTGAAAGATATTGTGAGAGTAAAAAGAAATGTGAACCACCTGCTGCTTTCCTTAGAGATAGATATACCTATGGACCAGACTGCCAGTAGTACCACCAACACAATCACTGTTACCACCAATACCAGTAACGTACCGAGTAACGTTGGAGCAATTTATACTGGTGTACAGTATACGAGATAGAAAGAGTGAGAGAGAGAGAGAGAGAGAGAGAGAGAGAGAGAGAGAG